>NC_047026.1:1087245-1275040 GCF_902652985.1 Pecten maximus | reverse complement strand
ACCAGCGGCACTGCATTTTGTTTATTGAGTGAAAGGCGACCTACCCGGTCCTTGTATAAACAGCCGATTACCGTTACGTGGACACGGTCCGTCCATCACACTGTGTGACTACTCTGTGATCAGAATGCGTGGACAATTGAAACTTGCTGTGTGTTGACGAAGTTATGGTAACGTAACTATGACGTCATAGAACAATAAGACAATCAAGATGTCGTAATATAGTAAGCTGCCGGCCTGGCTTGAGGTGTACGGATCGGGCGTTTGAAATACGTATCAAATCAATATTTATATTACAATAATGAATGGTGCTGCTTTTATTGGACGTACACTTTACATACATGTATCGTTATACACTTGTAAGTTATCCGTTTTCAGTACACGGCATTATTGTCGAGCCACATTAATTGATCACATTGTATGGTCTATGTACTGTTCGTACAATCAAAGAGACGTAACACTTGTTTGTCTAAACTGGTGAAGAGCGACTTATATTAACATACAGATTTTGTGTCCGGCCCCTGTGCAATCGGAATCTATCGTATCCAACTCCATTAGATTACCGACACACATTAAGTAAAAGTTAGTAATTAACCTACGAATATTGTGTCCTTGTGCAGTCGGAATCTATCGTATGAAACTTCATTAGATTACCTTACATATGTAGCGGGACTGCACTGGGTCGATCATCGGGGACCTGGTAGCTCAATTGGTACAGCAGCCGGCTAGTGTTCGGAGGGTCCCGGGTTCGAACCCCAGTCTTGCTAATACGTTTTACGTTTTTTCCTCTCCTGTTCTGTACATAGATTTTGTTAAAATTAGTAAATTACTAATCTAGTGACATTTTATTTTCAAATGTCCAACCGTCCCGTTCTGTTTTAATTATACGTAATACCGGGTTTTGAAATGTATTTCAATTACAATGTATTAGTAAATTTCGTTTTAAACAAATAGAGATATGTTTGTGCTGATTAGTCTTTGTGTAACATGTAGCGTAGGACGATAGCTAAATAACAACAAAAACACAGTTTTTGCGTAAATTCGAGATTCATGGACACTTTTCGAGAAAAGTGTTTGGCTCTGAAAAGAGCCGTTGTTAGGATTCAAGACTGCGTCTCAGTTACTCTTCACTTCGTCTTCTGATCCAGAAACAACATCCACGATTTCGCCATACAGATCCTCCGTAGTCGGATATGTCTTCAGCTTTTTTGGTGGGCATAGTCGTAGTACATGTTCCGTAGGCCTTCGACAACCGACATATCGGAGTCTGTAGCTGGTAGCGGAAGGTTTGTAGTCCGTCCTGCTTGGCTCCGAGGTACCGGGACTGCAAATCGTCTAGCTTGTAATTCAGTTGTACGATCTGTTTACAGGCAGTGCTAAATCTACGCTCACTGTCCAGCAGGGTGAAGCGTCGGTCGAGTCGGGAGTTCCGTGATATGGTCTTCATTATTTTCTCAAGTGAAATGTTGGTAGCAGAATGTCCATCGGTCATATATACCTGTAGTCGAGTGTCATAGCACAAGGAGAAACTCGTGTACACCTGTATATGCATTCTGACGCGTGTCAGCGCATTTTGTTTATTGAGTGAAAGGCGACCTACCCGGTCCTTGTATAAACAGCCATTACCGTTACGTGGTACACGGTCCGTGCACATCACACCTGACTCTTATGTGTGATCAGAATGCGTGGACAATTGAAAACTTGCTTTGTTTGACGAAGTTATGGAAAACGTAACTATGACTTTTTTCCCATAGAAACAATAAAAAAGTCAAAATTTCTTTAAAAATAGTAAAGCGGCCGGGCCCTTTGGCCTTGGGGGTTGTAGGGAATCGGGGGGGGTTTGAAAAACGAAAACCAAATAAATATTATACAATTAAAGAAGGGTGCGGGCCTTTTTTTTGGGAAACGTAAAATTTTTAAAAATACTTTGAAATCGTTATACCCCTTTTTTAATTTTAAACCCGTTTTCATTACCCGGCATTTTTGCCCCGAGCCAATTTTTTGTCACTTTTGGTGGTTTCTATGCTACTTTTTTCGAAACAATCAAAGAAAAACCGTAACATTTGTTTTTTCAAAACGGGTGAAGAGGGGAAAACCTTATTTTAAATTTTTAAAAATTTTTTGGTGGGGGGCCCCCCTTTTTGGAAATCGAATCTTCGAAATCCAACCCCCTTAGTTTAAACCAACACACTTTAAGAAAAAAGTTAGTAAAAAAAACCAAACGAAATTTTTGTTTTCCGGGGTTCGGGCCCCCCGGAACTTCTTATAAAAACTTCATTAGTTTCCCTTTAAAAAAATATTTTTAAGGGGGAACTGCACTGGGTCATCATGGGGGTTTTTTGGAAAGGCCCCCAAATTGGTACAGAAACCGGCCCTAGTTTTTGGGAAAGGGCCCCCCGGTTTTTCAAACCCCCATTTCCTTGCTAATAGGGTTTTTTTTTTTTTCCCCTCCCCTTTTTAATTTACATAGATTTTTTTTTTTAAAATTAAAAATTTTACAAATCTATTGACATTTTTTTTCCAAATGCCCCCAACCCCCCGCTTTTTTTAATTATAGGAATCCCGGGGTTTTTAAAATGTTTTTTCCTTAAAATGTTTAGAAAATTTTCCTTTTTTAAACAAATAGAGTATTTTGGGGCTGTTTAGCCCCCCCTTTTTTAAAAACCGGGCCCCCTTTTAGGACGATAAAAATAAAACAAAAACCCAATTTTTTTGTTTTTTTTTGCGAAAATTCCCCGGTTTCAGGGCCCCTTTTTTGGAAAAAGTTTTTTTTTTTGGCTCTGAAAAAGCCCGTTGTTTTGGTTTTCCAAGGACGGGCGCCCTCATTTACCCCCTTCATTTTGGGGGGCCTGATCCAGAAACAACTCCACGATTTCCCCCCTTTACAGCCCCTTTCCCCTTACCCGGGGATAGTTTTTCATTTTTTGGGGGGCCATAGTCGTAGTAAAAAGTTTCCTTGGGCCCCAAACCGACATTGGTCTGAAGCTGTAGGGGAAAAGGTTGGGATCCGCCCCCCGTTTTGGCTCCGGGGTCCCGGGGATTTGCAAATCCCAAAGCTTGAAATTCCCTTTTTTCCAAACTTTTTTTTTACAGGCGGGTGCCAAATCAAACGTTTAAACTGCCCAGCAGGGTGAAGCGGTTGGTCGAGTCGGGAGTTCCGTGATATGGTCTTCATTATTTTCTCAAGTGAAATGTTGGTAGCAGAATGTCCATCGGTCATATATACCTGTAGTCGAGTGTCATAGCACAAGGAGAAACTCGTGTACACCTGTATATGCATTCTGACGCGTGTCAGCGCATTTTGTTTATTGAGTGAAAGGCGACCTACCCGGTCCTTGTATAAACAGCCGATTACCGTTACGTGGACACGGTCCGTGCACATCACACTGTGTTGACTACTCCTGTGATCAGAATGCGTGGACAATTGAAACTTGCTGTTGTTGACGAAGTTATGGTAACGTAACTATGACGTCATAGAACAATAAGACAATCAAGATGTCGTAATATAGCAAAGCTGCCGGCCTGGCTTGAGGTGTACGGATCGGGCGTTTGAAATACGTATCAAATCAATATTATATCAATTAAATGAATGGTGCTGCTTTTATTGGACGTACACTTTACATACATGTATCGTTATACACTTGTAAGTTATCCGTTTTCAGTACACGGCATTATTGTCGAGCCACATTAATTGATCACATTGTATGGTCTATGCTACTGTTCGTACAATCAAAGAGACGTAACACTTGTTGTCTAAACTGGTGAAGAGCGGACTTATATTAACATACAAATTTTGTGTCCGGCCCCTGTGCAATCGGAATCTATCGTATCCAACTCCATTAGATTACCGACACACATTAAGTAAAAGTTAGTAATTAACCTACGAATATTGTGTCCTTGTGCAGTCGGAATCTATCGTATGAAACTTCATTAGATTACCTTACATATGTAGCGGGACTGCACTGGGTCGATCATCGGGGACCTGGTAGCTCAATTGGTACAGCAGCCGGCTAGTGTTCGGAAGATCCCGGGTTCGAACCCCAGTCTGGCTAATACGTTTTTTCCTCTCCTGTTACACATAGATTTTGTTAAAATTAGTAAATTACTAATCTAGTGACATTTTATTTTCAAATGTCCAACCGTCCCGTTCTGTTTTAATTATACGTAATACCGGGTTTTGAAATGTATTTCAATTACAATGTATTAGTAAATTTCGTTTTAAACAAATAGAGATATGTTTGTGCTGATTAGTCTTTGTATAACATGTAGCGTAGGACGATAGCTAAATAACAACAAAAACACAGTTTTTTGCGTAAATTCGAGATTCATGGACACTTTTCGAGAAAAGTGTTTGGCTCTGAAAAGAGCCGTTGTTAGGATTCAAGACTGCGTCTCAGTTACTCTTCATCTTCGTCTTCTGATCCAGAAACAACATCCACGATTTCGCCATACAGATCCTTCCGTAGTCCGGATATGTCTTCAGCTTTTTGGTGGGCATAGTCGTAGTACATGTTCCGTAGGCCTTCGACAACCGACATTCGGAGTCTGTAGCTGTAGCGGAAGGTTCGTAGTCCGTCTCGCTTGGCTCCGAGGTACCGGGACTGCAAATCGTCTAGCTTGTAATTCAGTTGTACGATCTGTTTGCAGGCTGTGCTAAATCTACGCTCACTGTCCAGCAGGGTGAAGCGTTGGTCGAGTCGGGAGTTCCGTGATATGGTCTTCATTATTTTCTCAAGTGAAATGTTGGTAGCAGAATGTCCATCGGTCATATATACCTGTAGTCGAGTGTCATAGCACAAGGAGAAACTCGTGTACACCTGTATATGCATTCTGACGCGTGTCAGCGCATTTTGTTTATTGAGTGAAGGCGACCTACCCGGTCCTTGTATAAACAGCCGATTACCGTTACGTGGACACGGTCCGTGCACATCACACTGTGTTGACTACTCCTGTGATCAGAATGCGTGGACAATTGAAACTTGCTGTTGTTGACGAAGTTATGGTAACGTAACTATGACGTCATAGAACAATAAGACAATCAAGATGTCGTAATATAGCAAAGCTGCCGGCCTGGCTTGAGGTGTACGGATCGGGCGTTTGAAATACGTATCAAATCAATGTTATATCAATTAAATGAATGGTGCTGCTTTTATTGGACGTACACTTTACATACATGTATCGTTATACACTTGTAAGTTATCCGTTTTCAGTACACGGCATTATTGTCGAGCCACATTAATTGATCACATTGTATGGTCTATGCTACTGTTCGTACAATCAAAGAGACGTAACACTTGTTGTCTAAACTGGTGAAGAGCGGACTTATATTAACATACAAATTTTGTGTCCGGCCCCTGCGCAATCGGAATCTATCGTATCCAACTCCATTAGATTACCGACACACATTAAGTAAAAGTTAGTAATTAACCTACGAATATTGTGTCCTTGTGCAGTCGGAATCTATCGTATGAAACTTCATTAGATTACCTTACATATGTAGCGGGACTGTAAATTACTAATCTAGTGACATTTTATTTTCAAATGTCCAACCGTCCCGTTCTGTTTTAATTATACGTAATACTGGGTTTTGAAATGTATTTCAATTACAATGTATTAGTAAATTTCGTTTTAAACAAATAGAGATATGTTTGTGCTGATTAGTCTTTGTATAACATGTAGCGTAGGACGATAGCTAAATAACAACAAAACACAGTTTTTTTGCGTAAATTCGAGATTCATGGACACTTTTCGAGAAAAGTGTTTGGCTCTGAAAAGAGCCGTTGTTAGGATTCAAGACTGCGTCTCAGTTACTCTTCATCTTCGTCTTCTGATCCAGAAACAACATCCACGATTTCGCCATACAGATCCTTCCGTAGTCCGGATATGTCTTCAGCTTTTTGGTGGGCATAGTCGTAGTACATGTTCCGTAGGCCTTCGACAACCGACATTCTGAGTCTGTAGCTGTAGCGGAAGGTTCGTAGTCCGTCTCGCTTCGCTCCGAGGTACCGGGACTGCAAATCGTCTAGCTTGTAATTCAGTTGTACGATCTGTTTGCAGGCTGTGCTAAATCTACGCTCCAGCAGGGTGAAGCGTTGGTCGAGTCGGGAGTTCCGTGATATGGTCTTCATTATTTTCTCAAGTGAAATGTTGGTAGCAGAATGTCCATCGGTCATATATACCTGCCGATTACCGTTACGTGGACACGGTCCGTGCACATCACCCTGTGTTGTATTATTTATTATAGATGTGAAACTTGGAACAACATTTTGACTATTTAGTTTGGTCAAGAGTTATGTCCCTTGTATTGCCTATTTCATCTGTTCCGGATAATTAATCCGCCTTGGATCTAATTTTACAAATTTACTTTTACTTTTGTCTTGATCATGTGCACTGAAATTATTGTTTGGAGGGAAATTTCAAAAGGACATTGAAGAAGAAACATGTGTTTTGTTTCTCTGTCAAGAGATTTGCCAGGCCGTAATCGGTTATAGATGTGATTGTTATGAGAATGGAGAGGTGCAACAATATATTTAAATCAAACAAGTTATACAAGATGATATATCGAGTTAAACGTTATTTTCCATGAGTTAAACCTTATATTCCATTGCAAATAATGCTCTAATTTTCATTAATAGGACGAATGCATCAGACAAGTGAAGGTGGGGACAGAGGCTACCCCGATACATACCTTCACACTGGCAGACTCCGGAGAAGCGGCCAGTGTCTCCCTCTGGCGGGAACTGTCATCATTTCCCGTTCAAGTTGGCCAGTATGTAACAATTACAAGCTGCCTTACAGGCCAGTGGCAGAACAAACTGCAGTTAAACTCCACAAGGAATACTAACATATCGGTAGTATTACATGCTAATGTCTGTCTGATAGTACATTAGCATAATTAGCATAAGTAAAGACCTCCTTATGACATACATACACGTTATTTTATAGATATTACATTGTCAAATTGTGCCCCTTTAATAACAAACATCAGGGAAAAAACATGTTTAATAAATTGTTCAACACACCAATTTCCAGATTGCACATGTAGTATAGTCCAGTGTCGAGATTTTTTGTTATTGATTCCAGTATCAGGGTAGATATGTGCTGTATATAACGGAATATTTAAGTTTTAACTGATTTATTGAATCAAAAGTTCAGATTTAAAACTTTCCAGAAATGTTTTCTTTTCAGATTTTCCCTGCCCCAGTCAAGAACCTTTAAGGTTCAGTGGAAGGCGTGACGATTATGGATAATGTATGCCAGGTGGTAATTAATGACAATGGGGTCTACCATGGCGTTAACATTGCTAAAACCCATCTTGTAGAATGTCTAAATGTGGAGGATGACATGGTTTTAGATGATGACAGACTGGAGGAAGCCATTCTCAAGCTGCTCCCTTACAATCTGGAAGCAACAGTGAAAGGGACCATGGTTGTCACTTGTAAACTTCAGGACAGAGTCAATGAAAATCAAGAAATTAGAGAAAACTGGGAAAAGCTATTTCTCCTCTGTCCAAACAAAAAGCTAGTATATGATGATGTTGCATATTAGTAAATAAAACACCATTTACTATAATATCAGTTACTTCGCCTATGGATGTAACAAAGTAATATGTATTTTGTCAGTTACATGAGCTGTTGATGGAATGACGAAACCGGTATTATAATGCCAGTTGTATTAGTTTTACATTAAACAAAGTAACATGTATTTTGTCAGTTACATCAGCTGTTGATGGAATGACGAAACCGGTATTATAATGCCAGTTGTATTAGTTTTACATTAAACAAAGTAATATGTATTTTGTCAGTGACATCAGCTGTTGATGTTTATATAAAATCAGTATTATAATGCCAGTAGCATTAGTTGCTGTTGAAACAAAGTAACATGCATGTGCTTTGTCGGTAACATCAGCCGTTGCTGTAACGTTAAAAGCTATGGTGAAATGCCAGTTTTTAGCTCACCGGTTAGGAGTAACCGTGAGCTAATGATGTCACCCCGGCGTCCGCGTCGGCGTCCCACCCCAAAACTTTAAAAGTTTTTGGGGTAAGTTTTAGGAAAGCTTCTAAATCCAACAGTATACACCTCATATCCTTCTTATATGGGTTATACATTCATTAGAGGTCTAGGAGTGATGTTATGGCAAAATCATGCAGGAAAAATTGTGATTTTTTCGCATTTTACCATTTTGTGAACTTAACTTTTTTAGCACCAAAATCCACTTTAAAGTTTTTGGGATCAGTTTTTTGAAAACTTCTAAGTCCAAAAGTATACACTTCACATCCTTCTAATATGGCTTATACATTCATTAGAGGTCTAGGAGTAATGTTATGGCAAAAGCATGCAGAAAAAAATTGTACCTCGTACAAACTCTTCACCGACACCATACTTCAAAACAACACAATGATGTACCTCGTACAAACCCCTCACCGACACATTTTACACAATTATTTTAAGGCTATTCCCATTTATATCAATATCAGTCAAGTTTCCAACAAGGTCATTCTACTGTTCATCAGGTTAACAGAGAGCATCATCGATACGTGACGATATGGAAAAACAACCTGCCTGTCTAGTTTTCTGATAATTGCCAGGCATTTGACAGAGTGTGGCATTGATGGGATTGGAAGCGCAAATCTCTCTCTTATTCAAAGGCCTATTTATTATACAAACCTTTTGGTGTTGGATACAGAATTACCTATTTGGTATCCAGATGAATTGGGATAAATAACATTAAAATAATAAAAAAAAAAAAAAAAAAAAACACCGTTCAGAACTTTACCGATGAATAATCATCCGTGGACATAAAAGCATCAAGGTTCGATTCGATCTTATTGGAGAATTGGTTATGCCGATAAACTCGGTAAGTATCTGTTTGAGATGATTATGACACATCATTAACTTGTGTGTAAGGTTAAAATTACATCGACCTCGGTTTCCTGATTTGTCAAGACAGACGCGTGTATGATGGCAGAGGTTGGGGTGTTGTTGGTGCCCACGTAGGTTTCGAACTTGCAACCCAGAGGTGGAGGGCTACTGATAGCCCTCCACCTCTGGGTTGCAAGTTCGAAACCTACGTCGGAGCAGTTGCAAGGTACTTACTCTAGGTCGGTGGTTTTTCTCCGGGTACTCAGGCTTTCTTCCACTTCCAAAACCTGGCCCGTCCTTAAATGACCCTGGCTGTTAATAGGACGTTAAACAAAAACAAACCAAACCAAACGCCCACACCCCGCCTAACAACTCTTACGTAGTCGCGTTTTGTTAGGCAACCCAGGTTTCCTCTTCGTCTTGTACGTACGTACATATATATTATATATATATGTATGTACGTAATACCAACGTTTATCAGCACTCTGGCAGCTTTATTCCTTAAACGGGAGATACACGTACTCTGAAAGGCATTAAAAATCACCAGTTATTGCGCCTTTGATTTGAAGCAGATATATTACTTTGTTTCTAGTTCCCATTCTGGTATACGTATTAAATCCATTACAATGTACAGAGTACGTGTGAAATACGTAAGTGCTGTGATTAAAACTAAATCACATTCGTTTTGATGCCGAATAATTTAATTGTCTTGTTTTGTAATGTATCGATTAATTGTTTAATTTAGTTCCTTGTTAGGAGACCAGACCGAGACAGACATACATAAAACCTTGTTTACGTCTTAAACTTCTATGTTTTATCTATCAAACCGTAATTATGTTTTCTTTCTTCCGTTAAAATTAAATGTTTCATCTTATCAGAATCTTTTCTGTTTTGCGGTTATAGGAAGAACGATAATTAAAAAGCTTGTTTACAGCTGCCATCATAGATTAACATCGTGATATGACATGTTGACGGTAGGTAACTTATCATGGAAACTTACATAAAGATGTAACCGATTTCAGATCTGTGATATACATACAAGTACTATCGATTGTTGTTGTTCAGAACTATTTATACCGAAAAGTTTTATTTCAAATTGTTTTCCGCTGATGTCAAATATTGTGTAACTTGTTCCTTGTGATGTTCTTTAATGACGTGCAGTACTTAAATTATACATGTATGTGTTTTTTAAGGATGGATGTATATCATAAATGAATAATTCCTAATACACATTTTGATAAATATCGGCGTCATTTTCACGTCCTTTACATTGATATAAACCACGTGTTAATATTCGGAGTGTTTGTTCACGAGTCGCTGACAAAGATGTTGGGTGTAGTTCGGTCCGTCAGTAAATTACCCATTTCCCTGACCGTCCCACGAAGTGGTCTTGCTTAATACATATTTTTTATCAAAAATGTAATATCTCCAAACTTTTTTTATATAAAGTATAATTATACTGATATACACATTTTCAATAAATGCACCACAATGACGACTCAACTTTTTGTGTCGGATTAACAATTCCAAGATGTGGTGAAAGAGGTACAGTGTATGGTCGTATTCCGCTTATCCTGACCTAGGCCACGTACAGCGATAGTCTGGGCTAAAAATATAGGTAAAATATCACATGACCCCAGTGATTCCCACACTACCAAAATATATCGTCATGGTCCATTGGCGCGCTGTACGTTCTGAACGGATTATTGTATGTAGTCAATCAATACCATATGTATATGAAATTCATACTACTCATCCATGTATGCCTGTTGTCGATGCTGCAGTTCATTTACATTTTACTTTGAATGATACGGGGTAAATCGGTTATGATTTTACTTTTTTTATCCAAGTGAAAATTTTCTACCTCAACATTTTTATGTTGATACTAAAAAAATTATATTAGATATACATTGTACATTCAATGTTGCAAATATCTTTAAAATACTATCAAGAAAAATTAAATGTTATCAGGAAACATAACAAAATATGAAAAAGATACATCTTGGTGATTCGAACTCCAAACATTAGAAATGCTGAGCGATGGTTCTACCATATGAGCTATGCGGACTTATGGTAATGTTATGTTTAAGTTATCAGATATAATCAGTCTAGTAAATGCTAAATTAAAATATTTTATCATCTACTTTTTTTCAATTTTTCGATACCAGCGCATCGGAGGACAACTTCTTAAGACTATGATTTTAGTTGTCTTTTGGTACATAGAATAAAATTAGACATTGTTAAAGTTGGTCTTCTGATGCGCTCTATGTCAAAAAATGATATGAATGCGGGAAAGCCCCCCTCGAAAGTTGCGAATAGCCCGAGGATGCAACTTCACGGTCATTTAATGAAATATCCATTGTAATGAACAAACACTTTTTTCGCAAGAAAGAATATTTGTATGTTACAGATTTAAGGTTTGTTTTCAAAAACTTAGTTTATAACATTTATTTTTTCTATTTTGAAAACGGTCACCGTTAGGTCGAAACAGGCCAATATGCGCCTCTTTGTCATATATTAATACGCGCAGGGCTGCAATGTTAATATAGTACGATTTATAGTCAAATGAAACAGGTGGTTGTAAGTCCGAGTCCAAATTGAGCAGACATTGACACTTTAACCTTAATAACACGGTCTAGAATACCTTAACGTTACCATCTATAGTAAGTATTCCAGTCATCAAAAGTTACGATGGCTGATCTTGATTTCTGAACTTCCGTTTTGTCCAATGGTGTGTCCATTAGAAGGTTGAAATGATAAACAGCGGGATTAACCAGTCCCAATAAAACCTTCCGTCACACGAGGGGTTTGTTTCATTCATTAGTGACCATAGACAGTCGGATACTATATTGTAAAGACAACATGATAATTATTTAAGTGGGGTATCAATCAATTTGGCTGTTATTTTAAACATTTGTCCACGACCCTGGAAAGTCACACACGATATGGTCACTCTACACCAGAGGTAATTACGAAGTCTGAGATTACACGTCTACTGCCGGATACACTTGTTCGTAAAATCACGCTTTGTTTGGAAATATCGTCCGAGGCGGAAGAAGACATTGGAAGTTTTTATGGGGTAACAGGTCCTGGGAATAGTTAAGATAGATATATTATACCAAAGAGAGCTGGACACTGGTGGCGTCTGTTTAAAGATAAAAAAAATACAATTCGAAAAAAAATGCTTTTACTTGATGATAGTTTTGAGAAAAAGAAACAGGTTTATATTTTGGTCTTAACAACATTTGAATCTTTTATTGATTCTTGACAACGTTAAAAAAAAACAGGAGAAGCAGTTTTCCATAATTGTAAGTTAGTATCACTGACGGGATAACACAGCTGTGTGCCGTTCCTAGCATCATTGATAAGTTCTTGAAGAACGAAACGGCTGTGTGATGTCCCTAGAGTCACTGACGTGTCCTAGAAGGACGCAACATCTGTATGGTGTCCCTAGCATCACTGAGGAGTCATAGAAGGACAAAACAGCGGTATGATGCCCCTATCATCACTGATGAGTCCTAGAAGGACAAAACAGCGGTATGATGCCCCTATCATCACTGACGGGTCATAGAAGGACGAAACAGCTGTATGATGCCCATATCATCACTGATGAGTCCTAGAAGCGTGAAACTGTTGTATGATATCACAAACATCACTGAGGAGTCCTATAAGGACAAAACAGCGGCATGATGCCCCTATCATCACTGATGAGTCCTAGAAGGACGAAACAGCTGTATGATGTCCCAAGTATCACTGTCGAAGGACGAAACAGCTGTATGATGTCCCTAGTATCACTGTCGCGTCCTAGAAGGTCGGAATAGCTGTATGATGTCCCTAGTATCACTGACGAGTCCTAGAAGGACGAAATAGCTGTATGATGTCCCAAGTATCACTGTAGAGTCCTAGAAGGACAACCAGCTGTATGATGTCCCTAGTATCACTGATGAGTCCTAGAAGGACGAAACAGCTGTATGATGTCCCTAGTATCACTGATGAGTCCTAGAAGGACGAAACAGCTGTATGATGTCCCAAGTATCACTGTCGAAAGACGAAACAGCTGTATGATGCCCCTAGTATCACTGACGAGTCCTAGAATATTCAGCATATGCTGTTTCCGTCACCGAAACATATTTTGATATGCTATTTATTTGTATGTCGTTCATGCAAAATAATTTTACCTTTATATTTATATCATATTTATATCATTTTATATCATATTTATATCCATCGTTGGAACTCGACAGCGGATTGAGGACCGATAGTTCAACCGTAGTTATTTATATTTCTATGTATGCCTCGTAAGACGAGCTCCATAGTTCTGCATCTTAGCCATAAATAGTGGAGGTTTTAATCAAATACACGTACTCATTTGACAACACCTTTATATGGTGTCATAAGGCACGCCCTTAAATGACCCAAGATGTTAATAGGACGTTAAACAAAATAAACCAAACTTTGTAGTTCACTGTGAAGTCGATATACGGTAAAGCAACTAACCATGAATTTTAATTCATAGTTTTTTAATCTTATCATTTTTTATTTCGTCAAAAATTAAGAAATAAGATAAAGATTTCAAAATAAAGTGGAAGGTAAACAAAGCATAGAAAATACTATCATAAAGCCCTTAAAATGAGTATTTGAATACTTCAATCTTCAAATAAGTTTTCCTATGTCTAGGATTCATGGGAAAACATTGACGGATATTGACGAAGTAGAGCATGTAATAACAATATGTTGTTTTTGAAGTTTAACATTGATGTAAGTTTTTATCTATGTGTGAGTTTATGTGAAATAGACTGAAGCTGGGTATATGGTAGGAGCTATTAGAATTAGTACTGAATTCGAAAATTTGTAATAAATAGTGAAGTTTAAAAGCTAATGCATGGAAGGAAAGTATAAACGTTAAAATGATTCATTGATATTGTAAATGTTTAGGAAAGATTCCAGAGCTTCTCAACCCTGGATTTCATTCCTGCATCATATGTGCTGAGGAGAAAAAAGAGAAAAGAAAAAAAAAGTTACAAAAAAAAAAGTTACATGATATAGAAAATAAATATTCCAAAGCACTGTTTAAAAAATGCACAGGCGAAGAATGCAGTTCAATACTTACAGAACATCATTCATACGTTTTCATCAATTATTGGTATCTAAATCTAAACCTTTAGAATCATCAAGCCCGATAAGCTTTATAATTAATAAATCCTTTCCGGTCGAAGTCAGCTATATCTAACGTTATGATTATGACGTCGCAAATATTATGACGTCACGATCATCAATCACACTGTATTGGCTTCTCAATCACATTTGAGTATTGGATTGAAATTTTTAGACGAAACGGTTTCTTATGGTTACGTTAAAATCTCACAAAATGCCACACTCTCCGGAAACATACATGGTTAGTCCATCTTTCCGGGTTCTGGATGGTCTTATCCTATTTAAGCCGTGTTTTTTTTTTTTGTCCGATGGTGAACTTGATACTACTATAACACTTCCTGTGTCAGTTTTAGTAGTTCCTCGTGTTACAATTGTAGGACGTGTACAGTACCGTTCTCACAACCTATCCACACGTCCCCACGAGCGTCCACTCTTGCAGCTGTAGGGCTGACCACTCCATGCGTCTTGTCCAGAAGACACCTGGCCATTGAGCCATCGCTTGGTATGACATATACTTGATTATTGTCGGGATCTTGTACAAATACTCTATCGTACATGTCACATGAAATCTTAAAGCTATATGTACCAAGACCTTTTTGACCATTGTCCAAATCACCTGACCATTTATGTATTACTTTACCCGACTCGTCTATTATGATCAACTCCTTCTTCTTTGTTTCATCTCTAACAACGACACCCAGACGTCCCGATGGCAAACAGGTAATGAATACTGCCTTGACCATATCGCATATCACCTTTCTTACAATCGTCCCCGACTGATTTAGTACCAATATAGCTGTTGTCATGGTACTAACAAACACCTCACCTGTCCTGTTGATGCTGACGTCACACGCCCTATACGGACTGATGTCGGCAAATGTTGTCACCTCTTTACTGTGTAGTGATAATTTATACACGAATACAGAGGGTGGATCTCTGGTCAGAAGTATGTCTGTTGTTCCGACCATTGCGATGGTGCCCTGACAGAAATCAAGTTTTACCGTCTGTGTCACAACACCCTCCCTATTGACCAGTACCAGGCCCTTGTATCGGTGTATTGATAACCACGCTTGACTGTGGTCGACTGGGCATACATCACATATAGGACTGTGTGGAGGGACAGTAAATTTGGAGAGGCCTCGGACGTGTTGACTGTCGATGTCTATCTTCTCATACGCAATATCGTGATGGAGCTCACCTAACATGTTCGTTAAAATGGCGCGGTCAATACTTCCGGTTAGAAACCTTGACAGTTTCGGTAAGACAGTGTTTATATTAGCGTCATATTGAGGCAGAGCTGTCCTCACTAACTTCTCTGTTTCAAACATGGATACACTTGGCGTACAAGCCATTTCTGCCTTTTGAAGAAGACTCGTAAGTTCTGCTACTTTCTTCTCGGATTGTTTACAGTGATTCTTACACTTACCGGATTCTTGTTTTTCCAAGGCTGATAACTCTGTCAGAACTTCATCCGCGATAGAATCCACTTCCGCCTTTAACTTTGATCGCTGTGAGTTCACATCTTTACGTATATCGTCTATGTTTTCGACGAACCTTTTGCCGACATGATCTGCTGCTTCGTTCCTGAAATGTTGTATTCGTTCAGATATTGTTGTCATATGCTGTTGCAATTGTTGTTTCTTCACAGGAAATTCATCTTCGAGAGGTTTCCAGTTGTGGTGTTTATGTGTTTGGGAAAAACACTGCAAACACAACAACATGTCACATTCACAACAATAAACATCACACAGTTTACCCGAGTGTAGTTTACACACCTCTGGGACAGGCTTGTCGTCCTGACGGTCAGCCTTCTCTATCGGTACGACGTCGTCGTTTTTTGTTTTCTTCCCGCGTGTATGGCATTCTCTACATCGGTTACACAAAGCTTCCTGACAGTCATTACAATACCAGTTTACATTGTCTTCACTGTCACACAGAACACACGTGTAGCCAACAGGTTCCTGGGCAAACGATATGGATTTATAACTTGCCATTTTGTTGACTGTTTGATGTTCACGGACGACAGTGGACTTCGACAAGTTATTTCTATTGTTCCGGGTACGCCATGTTGTTAGATATTATGATGACCTTGGCCTAGAATGATAAGAGGATAGATATGTGTGTAACAGTGGCGTTGTGTCACCACATTTTGACATGGATAGATGTAGATAACATATACATATATATATCTCTCTCTAATATTTCTTACTTTATATATTTCAGGTCTCGTTTGATAAATGATTAAATAAAAGAGTGACATTTGACAAAAACAAAAAACAAAACAAAAACAAAAACTAAAAACTTAATTAATAAATAAATAGATAAATAAATAAATAGAAATGATGGAAAAAATCAAATCTCCGTCAACATTTATCAATACTGGGTTTCCCTGTATAGGAATGCATTAATAAAATATATATTTATAGAAAAAACCTTAAATTAACATATTTCTATATCTATACTCATCTGATAATAATATTTATAGATTTATTTGATGAAATCTATCTTAAAATTGATTTAGAGGGCGATCGGTTTAGAAAATAAATCAAATGGCCATCAGTGCAGACCACGGATTTGGGTGCTTGTTGGCCAACATCCGCCTCCAAGAAGGATATTTCCTACATGTTTCGTATTCCTGAATTCTGTTGGTGTACAGGCTAACAAAAACAATATATGCAGAACGTTTTATGACGTTATACTTTTGAAATGTCTATGGCAAAAAAAAAGGACATTTCCATTCAACGAGGTTTCTCAGCTCAAGGACATTCAAGAAAAAATTCAAATTGAACTTAAACGTTAAGAGAAAGGTAATCGTCCTGATAAACTGACTTACTAATAAGTATGAAATTTGAACTCTAGAATACAAACTCGGACAGTATACCCTAGCTAGCCTACCATTAGTTATATAAAGCTGTGTAATTCACAATCTAATTAAAATCTAGATGGTCATTCTCACTACGTTACATGAACATCTAACAACATCCCATAAGGGGTCACGTTCTGATGACCTTTGAGATATTTGTATTTCACTTTCAGGGCGAATTGTCAATTTGTCGATGTCATCGAAGCAAAACATTTCGTCACAGCATGCATCTGAAGCAAGCCATTTCGGAACAGCATGTATATGCATGTAGCTTTTATGCTTTCTTGGACGAAATGACTTGAAAAAAAAATGACAGATTCAACTTCCAAGATTCTGGAAGTAATCATTTGATTGGCTAATCCAAAAGGTCATCCTGACGTGACCCTTATGGGATGTTGTTAGATGTTCATGTAACGTAGTGAAAATGACCATCTAGATTTTAATTAGATTGTATAATTCATCGCCTAGGGAGACGTTATGTACCAATCTGGTTCCGATGGAGATAAATATTCAGAATTTCAACAGCGTTAGAGGAGGCCACTTCAAGGAGACAACCCCCGATCGGACCCGTGCCTCCAAAACTGGGAGGAAATCTCGAGGGACCATATCGATGACCATTCAACGTGTACAAACAATTTAATTCCACGATCGAGACGTCCGTTCGATTATCTCAAAGCAGAAAAAATATTATATATCTCAACACATACAAACGTTGACAGATATATCAGAATGAGAAACAGCCCAATCGGTACAAACTTATCTCATTGATAAACAAGAAATATCTTTAAAAAGATAAACGGCATAGTTTTAATGCTGATGGTTATAATGTAAAACTGACGGTGAAATAAATTAACGAACTAAAGCTTTTAAGCACGAATAACAAAATTATATCAGTTTGAATGATTTTTGGTAATAATAAAACTGCATTTGAATCAGGAATATGATTTTATTAATGTGTCATTTAAACAGATAATCTACTTATTCAGCTTGCATTCAATCTTAACTTTGTTTCATTTTTTACTGCATATCTGAATTTTGCATTTACCGCTACATTGACCAATCACATACTACAGTTTGACCAGTAACGCCACCTGTTGCGTCATATCTGGGCCACGCCTATGCCGAAAAAAACGGTTTCTGTTGGACTTTCCTGCGACAAGCTCTTCATCACCGTGCAAGAAATCATTTGGTGTAAACACTTGTAAACAAAGAGTCCCACCTAAAGACAACCTCATATTTTAGTTTTTTTTCTGTTTGTTTTTCTTGTTTGTTTTTCTTTTTATCTTAAAAACAAAACGGTCTATAGCTAGTATATACTACTGTGGAATCGTGGACGAATACGTTAACTCTTTTAAGTTGGTCATGTTGTGGGTTACTCCTATAACATAAGAGGCCGCTGGTCGGCTCTTTTTCTATCGGATATGATTTTGCCGACTGCGACGGCGCCTGTCAAAAGTATCTGGCCGTGTAAAACCTCTAACATTGTTGGAGTACATAATGTAGTTGTGGATATAGGCCTATCTACAAGGTGAACAACTTATTCTATTAAGTTTTTATCAAATGAGGCTCTCAAAATATAGATCGTGTATATATGTATCTTTAAAATGTGCTATTTAGCTACATTTGTTTTGTATTCAGTCTTATATTTAGACAATTCCACCGTATATTATTGTAAACTTCATCGTAGTTTTGCATTATTGTAAACACGTGCGCGCAATTTCCGTCGGCCGTGTTCAAAACACCATGTCCATTTATTTTAAATAAATAATATTAATGTTCCTTTAGACATTTGACATTGTGGTACTGTAATTCAATAGTATATACCTTTATCGTGTGTGTTAATCATTAGTCCGGTGTAAGAGTCGTCTTGGGAGAGCGAGAAATGTGATTTTATGTCTGAGAGCTTGAACGCTGCGACGGAATCCGCCATTTTTGTATGACCTCATGAACTCTTGTAATCATGTTCACTGTAACGTTTTGTTCCGATGTGTATTGGCGTGAGGTTGATGGAATGTTCGTGGGTAGATTGGAAGTATCCGTGGAGGGAAAGCTATAATGTTTATCCTAGTATTTATTTGTTATTTGAGTATTTAATAATAAAGTAGGCTTTTATAATAGTAATTTGTAATAATACAAGGTGTCAATGCAAATTCCCATGTTTTGTTAGCTTAACGGGTACTACGTTACGATCCACGGACACAACACTGTTTACTCCCCGGAGTCCGCGGAATTGGACAGGGTTGTCCCGTTGGGCACGTGCGTTGCCCCGTTGATGTTAGCGTTCTTGAAGTGTAATGATTTCTATGGGGAGATGGGAAAGTTAGTTGCCGATAGGATTTGATTGGGGTAAGCTGTAATTTCGTCAAGCCTGCTGTCAGCTAGACTTTTTGGATTGTTCCAAATGCCGTAGTCTGTCAGTATGTTTAAGTATTGTTAAAGGGAAGCAACTCGTACGATCTTATGGGAAGGACGGTGTTGGAGTGGATTTAACCATATTTTCTTAGCGTACTTTTGGTGTTTACCAATTCTGACAGTACTAATATGGAGACTTACTCTAGTGGTTAGAACATTTCTAGATCTTGCTATAGTTCATTCATTTGCTGCTGTCTGTATTTTCAGTACATTTCACTATACAGATTGGTCCATTTTTTACTATTATTAGTAATTTAGGGATAAATAGACTTGTCAAGATCTCTATACATGTATTGGATAATTCAACAATGTTAGAGGTTTTACAAGGCGAGATACTTTTGACAGGCGCAGTGTAACGCAGTCGGCAAAATCATATCCGATAGAAAAAGAGCCGACCAGCGGGCTCTTATGTTATAAGAGTAATGCATTGGATAGTTCCAATATTCTAGAGTTCCTGATATATTTCTATATAGATTTGTTGTATTCATATTGGGGAATATATTGAAATCCATATTATATTTCCATTGGCACTTGGTTTGTCTTTGGCTATTGTTGGTATACTGACCATCCATATCTGTAAGGGTAAATAGACTTGTCCAGTTCTCTGTAAGTAATTGTTAATTAATTAGTTCCAATGTCTGGAGTCCAGGACACAGCTCTATAACTTTCACTTTACATCTATTTATTATCTACTACTGTAGACCTATATACCGTTACTATCTATTGATAGAGTCTATAATAGAGAGAGTTTGGAGAATAATATTGTATGAGTCATCTGTAAATTAACACAAATACAATAATTAATGTTGACAAGCAATGGACTCATGCATAATTGAGAGTCAAAATGTCTATATGAACATATGATAGCATAACGATTGATACGAATGTCTATATGAACACATAATCACATAACAATAGATACGACGTACCTACGAGTCTTAATTGAATAAGCCGGATGTTATCTGACATCTCCTAGTAACAAAAACGGCACACTTAGAAAGTCCGGAATTAACTGATCGCTCAGTCTAAAGGCGACAATCCTCTAAATACTTGTATTGTTTGATTGATTCTCTTTAATAAACGGTAACCATAAAGGTGTGCGTGACTTTACCTTGCGCTTTATAGTTTTCTTTGATTGCTGGATCTGGAACAGTTTAGGATAGTGGTTTAGAAATACCATATAAGTTCCTGGGGGCTTGTCAAGCTTTAAACAACAATCGAGCTCTACATGTAAAAGGGTTTAGCCAGGGGCGAAAACCGTTACAATATATGTATATTATCAAGGGTGCTCACGGAGTATGATGGACAAACTTGGTATTTTATGGCTCGGGAAGGATGTCATAATTAAATATTTTTGCCTAGGCAAAAATCGAATGTTGCTTAGGCAAAAAATATTTCAGCCTAGGCAATATTCGATTTTTGCCCTAGAAAAATTATTTCTGACTAGGCAAAAATATTCAATTATGACATCCGTCCCGCGCCATAGTATTCACAAGGTGGCACAGTTACTCTCAACAGATTGTTTCTGTTTCTAACACGGACACTCGATGTACCCGGTATATCTGTTTTGAAGACGACATGTAGTTTCTCTAATCATTTTCTCGGATTTTTCTTGTTTTCCCAAGGCCGATAAAATCCACTGCCTCTAACTTGATTCATTGAAACCTCACATCTTTTCGTAAATCGTCAGTGTTTTCGATGACTGTTTTATGGATGGTATCTGATGTTTCGTCCTTGAAATGTTCTATATTCGTATTATATTGCTGCCATTTATTGTTGTCCCTCGTCGTCACTATTTCAACCGTCCTAACGGATAGCCATCCCTCGTCGTCACTATCTCAACCGTCCTAACGGATAGCCATCCCTCGTCGTCACTATTTCAACCGTCCTAACGGATAGCCATCCCTCGTCGTCATTATTTCAACCGTCCTTACGGATAGCCATCCCTCGTCGTCATTATTTCAACCGTCCTAACGGATAGCCATCCCTCGTCGTCATTATTTCAACCGTCCTAACGGATAGCCATCCCTCGTCGTCACTATTTCAACCGTCCTAACGTATAGCCATCCCTCGTCGTCACTATCTCAACCGTCCAAACGGATAGCCATCCCTCGTCGTCATTATTTCAACCTTCCTAACGGGTAGCCTTCCCTCGTCGTCCCTATTTCAACCTTCCTAATAGATAGCCATCCCTCGTCGTCATTATTTCAACCGTCCTAACGGATAGCCATCCCTCGTCGTCACTATTTCAACCGTCCTAACGGATAGGCATCCCTCGTCGTCACTATTTCAACCGTCCTAACGTATAGCCATCCCTCGTCGTCACTATCTCAACCGTCCAAACGGATAGCCATCCCTCGTCGTCATTATTTCAACCGTCCTAACGGATAGCCATCCCTCGTCGTCACTATTTCAACCGTCCTAACGGATAGCCATCCCTCGTCGTCACTATCTCAACCGTCCTAACGGATAGCCATCCCTCGTCGTCCCTATTTCAACCGTCCTAATGGGTATCCTTCTCTCGTCGTCACTATTTCAACCGTCCTAACGGATAGCCATCCCTCGTCGTCCCTATTTCAACCGTCCTAATGGGTATCCTTCTCTCGTCGTCCATATTTTAATTTTTCGGCCAATATGAAATGTTTATTTAAATACGATTTTCTAAAACAAATACAGTTATTTCGATTCGTTAATTATTACAATTCTGGAATTTTGATCAACATTCCTTTTTTTTTTATCAAGGCTAGTTCAAGACCATCCTAAATTGGATGAAATAGTTTAAGGCTAAATTCCATTGGTCAATTGGTCTTGAAAGGCCGTGGGGCCAAGATCGACTATCCCATCTTCATCTTCAATACAGCATCTGCGATCTGGGCGCCAGTGAAAATTTGGTCAAAAAGTGAAATAGAAGTACAAAAAATCCTGTACTTCTTCCCCATCCATTACCACCCGGTTCAATCGTGCTGACCGGGCGCCGGTGCTTACACATGGGCGTCGATGAATTTTACACCCGGGCAACGATAATTTCTAAAAATAAATTAGAAAATAAACGCTGAAGACGGGATCGGAAGAACGATTGAGATTGTTTTCTCTTTTTTAATTTGATCATGTTGTCCTTCAAGGAAAATAACCCGACCACGGAACAATATGTTATATTGGCTAGAACTTGCAAGGAATGAAGGATAACGGACAGGAAAAACACTTCTCATTGTTTGCTTCTCAGTGTAGGCGGGTATGACCAAATTATGCCCCAATCCACGAATTATGCAACATATACAGCAAAATCCGCCATCGAAATGACTGTAAATCTCACAGTTTATCAAGTCTTATTGGATTGATTGGTAAATAGTTCAATAGGAAAATTAAACATTTCCGTATTTCACACCTGTGGCAACGAAGACGCCCTGGAGCTTTGTAGAACAATGTGAAGAACTCGGATTACATTTTCTTTTGTGAAATGCTTTGTTTTCAGTGTTTGATTATGATTGATCTGGTAACACAAGATGATGTACCATTTTATATTACTAAATGTTAACTCCATGTATCAAGTAACCACGTGTGCTACTAGTTATGATTTAGTCAGTAAATACTGACCAGCTGACCGGCAACTAGAGCACGGATAAATCCTACCTTCCCCTTTATATGATAACAGTGTATGAAAGTATATATGAATATTCCTTAGACAATTTGTCTACAGAAAATTGAAATCCCATAGCCCAAGTCATTTTTCCATAGACCAATTTTGTAAACCCATATGGACCGAGACCACAATTAGCTTCGCTATATGTTTCATTGTTTCATATGCAACTTTCCATCTCACCTGGCTAAGACCAACATCTGAGAAGCAAAATATGAAAGTTTCAACCCAGCATGTTGGGCATTTTCTGGAGATAGCTGTCAAAATGTGTCACCAACGTGGATTATATACATCCGGGTCAGGGGTAGAGGTCAAATCAACACTCATCACACAGGGTCCTGGAGCACATAATAAATGATCAATATTACTATTTTACATCACAAAACCTAGATTGACATCTCTACTATAAATCCACATTAAATTCATCAACAGAAATCAAGTTCAAAGAGGCATTTGATTTGTTTTCCTGAAATACATACATTTTTGAGGGGACTTCATTCGCGGGGCCTGAACCCGGAAGTACTTAATTGTGATCCCAGTCCTATTGTTAAAAGTCGCATAACTGCATCATGCAAACGCTTGCATAAATATATCATCCAGTTCAAACTCACTCAAATGTTTGAAACCAATAGCGTGCTATTAGACGTAAAAGACCTTGATTGTTAGCTCTGATTTCATATGATCGTTTGTCAGAAAATATAGGAATGTTGTTTACATGAATTGTAATGTATGTCAGGACTCAAACTTTCATAACCAATCGGGCCAACATTTAGTTTTACATAGACCGGCCAGGTTTTCTATAGCCTCGGGCCATCGGACCACCTTTACTTTTGAACACTGTGATAAGAGGTTGGGGCAGCCCGCTCGCAGCGCACACTAGGTTTTGTTGGGTTTTTTTTTATTACTCTTTCCTTTCACATGATTTATTAGTAAATTTGTTCCACACCTTCACTCAAATATCTTATATGTGATGTTTGTAACAATTAATTATTAAGAAATTTGATTACTGAAGATTAATATTCAAACAAGTAATAAAACACAATCCAATAAAATAATCCTTTACGATCAATTAATTTCGGCAACCCTGAATCGGTTAGCCATTCACGCCAATACCTATGTCTGTTTGTTGTCTACTTGTGTGTAAACACAGCTTCAATGCATGTGGTTAAGTGGGTGATGAAGAGAAGGGAAAGAATTTTAAAAGCAGGACAGAAATAATTATTCATATCTTTGAATGTTTTGTTATGCCCAAATTTTAAAAAGCTGGTTAAATGATATTGCAATAAGTCTTTGAATATTAAGATAACTCGTACAGCGAGGAAATCAAGCACAGTAATATCACAAGGGAGGTAACTCTATTAGCTCTTGTATAATGAAACAATTCGACAGAGAACGTGTGAAAAGATGTAGGCAAATAAAAATTGCCAATAGTGTACACTCTGTTTTTTCTTAGGGTGATCATACATAGATGTGACAAGTTATTTCAAGCAATTCTTAATGGGTTTTAGGTCTAGATTAACATGCGGTTGTGAAACGGACCTGAGAATTTGTTACAGTCTACACGTGTAAGTATTTGGACCTATTGTAATTTACCCAAGGTTCGACTGCCGCTTTCATTTGAATATTTCCAGTCACATACAAGTTTATTTATAAATAGACTGATGAGAATGAAAATTAACTTCTCAAATAAAGTTCAGCAATTTATCAGCATATGTGCATAATAACCAAGGAAAAACTGATTCCCGCGAGGCACATTGAGGGTTTTACTAATATATATATATGTGGGCGTCTAACCTAAATCTTAGGGATGTACCAATACCTATAATCGTTTAATGACTAGCAGAATGAACCATGGGTCTCAAAGCACGTGACATGTTCGAATCAGTTAGAACATAACATTTGTTAACCATCCGTTCTAATTACGAGGTTTCCCAACAATTAACACTCCCTTTACAAGCAAAGAACAGCCCGAGAGGTCGACATCGTGGAAATATTCACTAGCCACTCCATGAGTACTCTTAAAAACGGAATAATTACGGATTCTGGACGCTGACTGATTTTATCTATCATGGTGTGTGACTGTCTAGTCACTGACTCTGGACGCTGACTGATTTTATCTATCATGGTGTGTGACTGTCTAGTCACTGACTCTGGACGCTGACTGATTTTATCTATCATGGTGTGTGACTGTCTGGTCACTGACTCTGGACACTGACTGATTTTATCTATCATGGTGTGTGACTGTCTAGTCACTGACTCTGGACGCTGTCTGATTTTATCTATCATGGTGTGTGACTGTCTGGTCACTGACTCTGGACGCTGACTGATTTTATCTATCATGGTGTATAACTGTCTGGTCACTGATTATGGACACTGACTGATTTTATCTATCATGGTGTGTGACTGTCTAGTCACTGACTCTGGACGCTGACTGATTTTATCTATCATGATGTGTGACTGTCTGGTCACTGACTCTGGACACTGACTGATTTTATCTATCATGGTGTGTGACTGTCTAGTCACTGACTCTGGACACTGACTGATTTTATCTATCATGATGTATAACTGTCTGGTCACTGATTATGGACACTGACTGATTTTATCTATCATGGTGTGTGACTGTCTAGTCACTGACTCCGGACACTGACTGATTTTATCTATCATGGTGTGTGACTGTCTGGTCACTGATTATGGACACTGACTGATTTTATCTATCATGGTGTGTGACTGTCTAGTCACTGACTCCGGACACTGACTGACTTCGGCAGATGTGCTCGCTGACAACATCCAGATTCGGCTTAAAACTGTTGTTATGAAGAAAAAAAAGAAATGCTGAAACAAAGAAGAAGTTAAGTATTTTAATCGTTTTCATATAACTTTTCACTTTTTCTTGGAAGAACAAACAAATAGGGTCATCTGGCATCCATCAGTGATAATTAAATATGTCGACAGTGAACGGAAGTAAATTTATCGCCATCACGGAAGTTAAGGTCAACTTTATCCCGGGGTGTTGAGTGGATTAATGTGTCAGGAAATCATCATTAATTTCGTCTGTAATTAACTTCAATCCTCCCAGAGTTTAACAGTGAACAGACAGATATATTTGTCAGCCATTCGAAACCTTGTGTGTATACTGGATTTGATTCTTAACACATTATATACATATATTTGAATTCGTGTTTCCATGGCTACGATTATTGTACCTATATATGTAATAATTTCACCAGATACTGCATTTCGCGTTTTCAGCTGAGATTTATCTTTCCTGGATTTTTGCAACATTCTTTTTTGTCTCTTTTTCGCGGATTTAATTACCTCGCGAATTATGGTAGATTTCTTCATATATGCGTCCATATACAATTGCAAACCAAACTTTTGCGATTGACTCATCTGGATTTTAAATCCGGATTACGGAGCAAAAACGTAATAGATTTTCAGGCAGTCGTAAAGATATGAAGAAAGAAAACGTTATAGGAAACACAAGGAAAAAATGCATGCACGACAAATACATTTACACAAAGATATTTGAATAACTTGACTTTATTACAAAATGTGGGTCATCCAATCAAATATTAACCAGTCAAATGTTAACCAATCAAGAATTTGCAAACATACGCTCATCTCCTTTGAAATATTGAGCAGTAAACTTTCACGAGAGTAAAAATTTTTAATTTACTCCAATGCATGTATTAGGAAATCAACTATTTATGAATCTCCTGTGGAATAAAGGACTGGCGTTAAGCTATGGGACTTGAATGTTGAATTATCTTAAATCCGTGGTTTTATAAAAGTACCTTCTTTCTGAGCGTTCAATTTGGCTATGCCTCGGTTTTGTCCAAAGTGTTGAGAGCCTTTCCAAAGTCCGAACTTACAGTTTCGTTCCCTGACAGAAAGACTAAAATGTTATTTAAGTGATGTTGGTTTGACATTGATTCTTTTCATCAGTTGTTTGTGTGAGATAAGCCAGAATAATGTGATAATGAGACCTGTTGTGGAGTTATAATATGACCGGATGTGGAGTTATAATATGACCGGATGTGGAGTTATAATGTGACCGGTTGTGGAGTTATAATGTGACCGGTTGTGGAGTTATAATGTGACCGGATGTGGAGTTATAATATGACCGGATGTGGAGTTATAATATGACCGGATGTGGAGTTATAATATGACCGGATGTGGAGTTATAATATGACCGGATGTGGAGTTATAATGTGACCGGTTGTGGAGTTATAATGTGACCGGATATTGAGTTATAATGTGACCGGATGTGGAGTTATAATGTGACCGGTTGTGGAGTTATAATGTGACCGGATGTGGAGTTATAATATGACCGGATGTGGAGTTATAATGTGACCGGTTGTGGAGTTATAATATGACCGGATGTGGAGTTATAATATGACCGGATGTGGAGTTATAATATGACCGGATGTGGAGTTATAATGTGACCGGTTGTGGAGTTATAATGTGACCGGATATTGAGTTATAATGTGACCGGATGTGGAGTTATAATGTGACCGGTTGTGGAGTTATAATGTGACCGGATGTGGAGTTATAATGTGACCGGTTGTGGAGTTATAATGTGACCGGATATTGAGTTATAATGTGACCGGATATTGAGTTATAATGTGACCGGATATTGAGTTATAATGTGACCGGATATTGAGTTATAATGTGACCGGTTGTGGAGTTATAATGTGACCGGTTGTGGAGTTATAATGTGACCGGTTGTGGAGTTATAATGTGACCGGATGTGGAGGTATAATGTGACCGGTTGTGGAGTTATAATGTGACCGGTTGTGGAGTTACTAAAGTGTAATGTGACCGGTTGTGGAGTTATAATGTGACCGGATGTGGAGTTATAATGTGACCGGATATGGAGTTATAATGTGTCCGGATGTGGATTTATCCTCAGTATCCAGATTATGACATCAAAGTGTGATGACGCCATTTAACGACCACTTCATTTTACCCCAATCATCCATGGAAGTCACCTTCTTATAACACTAAGCTGCTCCGAGGATGTTTGATTCAAACAAACGGCAAACAAGCAAAGAAACAAAATCTTAAAAAATCGCAAGTGACTTCCGGTTTGTTGAACACGTAATACCAGATAAGTGATAGCTGAGCTGTTATATTTTTCTAAAAGCTGTTTCTCACAGTTCCAAACACAATATGTTTCAGCCGTGTGGAACACCGGATGCGTCTCCGAGTTTTCGTTTGTAAGTTTGATATAAAGTTAGCCTATGACAGAGGTTTTCTCCGTCAACTCCGGTTTCCTCGAGCGCTTTCATCCGAGCCTGTTAGAGTGACTGATATAAGCCACCATACCTTGTTTCACGATAGTTGTAAAACGAAAATAGTTTTCATTTGATGTAATGCACATCGAACCGATAACTCCGACCGTGTATACCTACTTTTTTGTAATGATAACTACCTACATGTGCATATTAACGGATGTTGTCAGTGTCATAAACAAACTATCCACGTCACTCACGTGTATTTAAAGCCTTGTTATACTTTTGAGTTTTACTTATCAAAGAATAAACAAGCGAGTTTAAGACGACCCTTTGGCAGTTTTTGTTGATGTTTGTTTTCCATAATTTACCAGACAGACAGGACTTGAAAGCCAATGTAGCGTTCTTGTATCGTTTGAAAGTGTACATACGAGACTATGTCCCGGTGTCTGTCTCATTGAACTGGTCATCATTAAGATGTTTTAACTACCAAGTAAATAATAAACATAAATACGTCCGCATCGGATTGCTTTAAAAATTATACCTCTTAGAATATTACCTCATTCCTACTTGGCCTTAACTCCCGCCTAAAAATGCCCATTTACATTTTACCTCAAGTCTACTAACACCTGACCTCATGTCCACCAACACCTTACCTCATGTCCACCAACACCTTACCTCATGTCCACCAACACCTTACCTCATGTCCACCAATACATTACCTCATGTCCACTAACACCTTACCTCATGTCCACCAACGCCTTACCTCACGTCCACCAACACATTACCTCATGTCCACCACCACCTTACCTCACGTCCACCAACACCTTACCTCACGTCCACTAACACCTTACCTCATGTCCACCAACGCCTTACCTCATGTCCACTAACACCTTACCTCATGTCCACCAACGCCTTACCTCACGTCCACCAACACATTACCTCATGTCCACCAACACCTTACCTCATGTCCACCAACACCTTACCTCACGTCCACCAACACATTACCTCACGTCCACCAACACCTTACCTCACGTCCACCAACACATTACCTCATGTCCACCAACACCTTACCTCATGTCCACCAACACCTTACCTCACGTCCACCAACACCTTACCTCATGTCCACTTACACCATACCTCACTCTACAATACCTTACCTCATGTCCACTAACGACACCTTACCTCATGTCCACCAACACCTTACCTCATGTCCACTTACACCATACCTCACGTCCACCAACACCTTACCTCACGTCCACCAACGCCTTACCTCACGTCCACCAACACCTTACCTCATGTCCACCAACACCTTACCTCACGTCCACCAACACCTTACCTCATGTCCACCAACACCTTACCTCATGTCCACTTACACCTTACCTCACGTCCACCAACACCTTACCTCACGTCCACCAACACATTACCTCACGTCCACCAACACCTTACCTCATGTCCACTAACACCTTACCTCATGTCCACCAACACCTTACCTCGCGTCCACCAACACCTTACCTCATGTCCACCAACACCTTACCTCACGTCCACCAACACCTTACCTCATGCCCACCAACACCTTACCTCATGTCCACTAACACCTTACCTCATGTTCACCAACACCTTACCTCATGTCCACCAACACTTTACCTCATGTCCACTAACGCCTTACCTCATGTCCACCAACACCTTACCTCATGTCCACCAACACATTAACCTCATGTCCACTAACGACACCTTACCTCACGTCCACAACACCTTACCTAATGTCCACCAACACCTGACCTCATGTCCACTTACACCTTACCTCACGTCCACCAACACCTTACCTCACGTCCACCAACACCTTACCTCATGTCCACCAACACATTAACCTCATGTCCACTAACGACACCTTACCTCACGTCCACCAACACCTTACCTCATGTCCACCAACACATTACCTCATGTCCACTTACACCTTACCTCATGTCCACCAACACCTTACCTCACGTCCACCAACACCTTACCTCATGTCCACCAACACCTTACCTCATGTCCACCAACACCTGACCTCATGTCCACCAACGCCTTACCTCATGTCCACCAACACCTGACCTCATGTCCACCAACGCCTTACCTCATGTCCACCAACACCTTACCTCATGTCCACCAACACCTTACCTCACGTCCACCAACAACTTACCTCATGTCCACCAACACCTTACCTCGCGTCCACCAACACTTTTCCTCACGTCCACCAACACCTTACCTCACGTCCACCAACACCTTACCTCATATCCACTAACACCTTACCTCATGTCCACTAACACCTTACCTCATGTCCACCAACACCTAACCTCATGTCCACCAACACCTTGCCTCATGTCCACCAACACCTAACCTCATGTCCACCAACACCTTGCCTCATGTCCACCAACACCTTACTTCATGTCCACCAACACATTGCCTCATGTCCACCAACACCTTACATCATGTCTACCAAGACCACAATTAGCTTCGCTATATGTTTCATTGTAACATTAAAATTCATAATAAATTTCCATCCCACCTGGCCAAGACCAACATCTGAGAAGCAAAATATAAAAGTTTCAACACAGCATGTTGGGGATTTCTGGAGATGGCTTGGGTTCGAACTCAAGACCGCTGTCTCCCTACCGACTGAGCCAAAGGGAAAGTTTTACTAGCCGAGACGGTTGTGAGTAGTTAATTATCTTACCATGATAATGTCAAATTATCCTATTGTAAATTAAACATATTAAACGAAAAGTCATCCGATTATATACGCTTTATATCAAACGAGATGATATTAACCGAAATGACAATAAAACACCACTGTAGGTACTCCACTTAACTCACAAGCCATCACGTGTCTGTTAACATTATCTACATAATGTAAAATACATACTTAAGCGAAATTAATCTCTCTTTATTGTAAGAAAAGTACTTATACAAGTTGTACAACTTGTGTCCAATCACGTCACTATTGACGAGACAATACATACATTCTCTATACATACATGTTTATGTGGCTGTAATAATTTCCCCCATTTTCTTGATCACCTCTTTTTGTCAATGAATCAATATTTTCTGAGTCTCTACCACATGTATATCATACCTACACCCAAAGGACACAAACGACATTGTGGAGTATTTTCATTATAAAACATCGCTACTGTCAAGGATATACGTGACAATTTTAGAGCATGTCCTTCATCACACAAACTCGGAAAAAAGGGAGCCATCAAAGAAAAATGACACGATCGTTAATTTGACACTCCAGAGGAAGATTAAGGACGCAATTACACGTGTGTGGTGACTACAAAGATTTCTAACGGAGAAAAACATTAGTTGACAAGGTTTTCTGATTATTTACTGTAGTCCCCCATTTCCAATATAAATCCCTCGGCATGGTTATCCCTTTGAACGTCGAGGTACAACACACGTTTCAGTAATTGTAATTTACAGAGTAATACAATGCGTTTTTACCTACCACAATGTGTATGTCGTAATCTTTTATGTTTTACATATCGACATCGTGTTAAGACTACATTTTCATAACTTTGAAAGAGTAATTCAATGTTATTCATTTGTTTTTATTGTTGTTGTTGTTTTTGTTGTTTTTTGTTATTATAGTAATTGTTGTTGTTGTAGTCTTTTTTTCCTCTTTTTTTTTTTTTTTTGTTATTGAAGTTGTTGTTGATTTTTTTTGGTGGTGTAGTCGTTGTTGTTTTTATTGTTGTAGTCGTTGTTGGGGTTTTTTTGTAGTCGTTTTCGTTTTTATTGTTTTTGTTGTTGCTGTTGTTGTTTGAATTTATTCTTTGTTTACCAGTATAAATGTATCTACATTAGCGAGTCAGACTGTTACAGTATAATATGACGTGCTAGCGATATTCTTTTGTCACGCCTTTGTGTTTTTTGTGACACAAATGATTAAATCCGTCATCTTATTTGACATTTTAAATTCCCATCTAGATGTTTTCTGACCCGCTGTGACCTTTAAACAAGTTTCACGGTCACAAATGTCCATTAGGTTACAACGGTTAGGTTAAGGAGTCTCCTGACTATGGAATTCATATAGCGACAGCGTATATTTACGTACGTCACAAACTTAACTCACACATCTAAGCTAAAGTCTAAGGATATGATCGATTTATACAGTAGAGGTTTATCAATATTGGTTAACATCCTATCAGCTTTGGTTATTTAAGGCCGGCATCCCCTATGTGTGTTTGGTTAGGTTAATTGATATTTAAAGATGGCACCCCCGAGTCCAGAGTGGGTTTAGTTGGGTTTATTATTGTAAAGTCATATTAACAGCTTTGGTCATTTAGGACTTTCCCAAATCGAGTCACAATATGGGCAGCAGGTACAATTCTTAGGGAAGACAATACCAGTAAGCAGTGGTATGTCGTACTATGCAGTTGATAATATTCGCGGTCAACAGTAAGTAGAGCGGTGAACAGTAAGTAGTGAGCGGTGAACATAATAGTGACGGTGAACAGTAAGTAGTGAGCGGTTTGAACAGTAATAGTGAGGGTGAACAGTAAGATAGTTAGCGGTGATAACAGTAAGTAGTGAGCGGTGAACAGTAAGTAGTGAGCGGTGAACAGTAAGTAGTGAGCGGTGAACAGTAAGTAGTGAGCGGTGAACAGTAAGTAGTGAGCGGTGAACAGTAAGTAGTGAGCGGTAAACAGTAAGAAGTGAGCGGTGAACAGTAAGTAGTGAGCGGTGAACAGTAAGTAGTGAGCGAGTGAAAGTAAGTAGTGAGCGGTGAACAGTAAGTAGTGAGCGGTGAACAGTAAGTAGTGAGCGGTGAACAGTAAGTAGTGAGCGGTGAACAGTAAGTAGTGAGCGGTGAACAGTAAGTAGTGAGCGGTGAACAGTAAGTAGTGAGCGGTGAACAGTAAGTAGTGAGCGGTGAACAGTAAGTAGTGAGCGGTGAACAGTAAGTAGTGAGCGGTGAACAGTAAGTAGTGAGCGGTGAACAGTAGTAGTGAGCGGTGAACAGTAAGTAGTGAGCGGTGAACAGTAAGTAGTGAGGCGGTGAACATAAGTAGTGAGCGGTGAACAGTAAGTAATGAGCGGTGAACAGTATAGTAGTGAGCGGTGAACAGTAGTAGTGAGCGGTGAACAGTAAGTAGTGAGCGGTGAACAGTAAGTAGTGAGCGCGGTGAACAGTAAGTAGTTGAGCGGTGAACAGTAAGTAGTGAGCGGTGAACAGTAAGAGTGAGCGTGAACAGTAAGTAGTGAGCGGTGAAACAGAATGGTAGTGAGCGGTGAACAGTAAGTAGTGAGCGGTGAACAGTAAGTAGTGAGCGGTGAACAGTAAGTAGTGAGCGGTGAAACAGTAAGTGAGCGGTGAACAGTAAGTAGTGAGCGGTGAACAGTAAGTAGTGAGCGGTGCACAGTAAGTAGTGAGCGGTGAACAGTAAGTAGTGAGCGGTGAACAGTAAGTAGTGAGCGGTGAACAGTAAGTAGTGAGCGGTGAACAGTAAGTAGTGAGCGGTGAACAGTAAGTAGTGAGCGGTGAACAGTAAGTAGTGAGCGGTGAACAGTAAGTAGTGAGCGGTGAACAGTAAGTAGTGAGCGGTGAACAGTAAGTAGTGAGCGGTGAACAGTAAGTAGTGAGCGGTGAACAGTAAGTAGTGAGCGGTGAACAGTAAGTAGTGAGCGGTGAACAGTAAGTAGTGAGCGGTGAACAGTAAGTAGTGAGCGGTGAACAGTAAGTAGTGAGCGGTGAACAGTAAGTAGTGAGCGGTGGACAGTAAGTAGTGAGTGGTGAACAGTAAGTGAGCGGTGAACAGTAAGTAGTGAGCGGTGAACAGTAAGTAGTGAGCGGTGAACAGTAAGTAGTGAGCGGTGAACAGTAAGTAGTGAGCGGTGGACAGTAAGTGAGCGGTGAACAGTAAGTAGTGAGTGGTGAACAGTAAGTAGTGAGCGGTGAACAGTAAGTAGTGAGCGGTGAACAGTAAGTGAACGGTAAGCAGGACGTTGTCGCTGATGGAGATGACCGACTTTGGGCGGATATCGGATTTCAAAAACTATAAACTTTTACGTTTTGATCGCATTTTTTTAGAGAGTTGATACGTGAATGAGTCTAAGGACCCAGGTCCACACAAGTGAGCTATTCAGAGGCCGGTAGACGATCGGTCATCATCGCGATTACGATGACGGATGATTTAAGGCTTGATAGATGAGGAGGATTGGATCGACGTGACGGATGAAGAGAAACTATCCGGTATCCGGGCCACGCCCCCTATTTAAGATTTCTATATGTGTTTCCTGATGTGAATTAAATGCATCAGTAGGTTTAGTGAATAGACCTGTGTTGTGTTGATGTCTGAAGTACAATTGCTGCAAACGAATACAGGGAAGACTTATTTAAAGACGAACATATCTAGGCCAGCTTCGAACGATTAATTTGGCTCTATTTGATATTATTTAAACATAATCTTCTCAAGTCATCTGAATGGACCTTAAAGTGCACGAAACTCCACTTCATGTATATTGACCGTGGGTGTGAAATTCGTACCAAATCTCTGTTGTTGCATTGAAAATATCACGGACCCATGGCATGTCGTTGGAATAGGACAATATGTATCATTTTAAAGCACTTTAAATGATGAGCTTCGATTTATTTTGTTTAACGTCCTATTAACAGCCATGGTCATGTGCACCACGTTGGTTTCGAACTCGCAACACAGAGATGAAGGGCTAGTGATAAAGTGTCGGGACATCTTAACCACTCGGCCACCGCGGGCCCTAAATGGTGAGCAAACAAGAAGATCCCACAACCTCCCTCACAGGGGCGACCATTCAGCTAAGGGCCAAAATAGAGGCAGTCAGTGGAGACAGAATTTGTTTTAAAAACAGGGTTATTTAGAAAGAAGAAAAAGAACAGCTACGAACTCTATTAGACTATCATTTTATGGTTCTTTGATAGGTAAACTCACTAAGCTAATAGGTAAAATCGATAATTTGGTAGGTGATATCGCTAATTCAATAGGTAAAATCAGTTATTTGGTAGGTGATATCGCTAATTAAAAAGGTAAAATCACTAATTTGGTAGATGTTATCGCTAATTCAATAGGTAAAATCAGTTATTTGGTAGGTGATATCGCTAATTAAAAAGGTAAAATCACTAATTTGGTAGATGTTATCGCTAATTCAATAGGTAAAATCAGTTATTTGGTAGGTGATATCGCTAATTAAAAAGGTAAAATCACTAATTTGGTAGATGTTATCGCTAATTCAATAGGTAAAATCAGTTATTTGGTAGGTGATATCGCTAATTAAAAAGGTAAAATCACTAATTTGGTAGATGTTATCGCTAATTCAATAGGTAAAATCAGTTATTTGGTAGGTGATATCGCTAATTAAAAAGGTAAAATCACTAATTTGGTAGATGTTATCGCTAATTCAATAGGTAAAATCAGTTATTTGGTAGGTGATATCGCTAATTAAAAAGGTAAAATCACTAATTTGGTAGATGTTATCGCTAATTAAAAAGGTAAAATCACTAATTTGGTAGATGTTATAGCTAATTCAATAGGTAAAATCAGTTATTTGGTAGGTGATATCGCTAATTTGGTAGATGGTATCTTTACTTTTATAAATAGAAACACTAATTTAATATGTCGTCACACATTTAAAAGGTCATTGATTAAATAAACTTTGCTACTCATTAAAAAAATGGCATCACTGATAAGAATAGTTTACTCTTGGAATCAGATATCACCACATACTATTAAAGTTTAAAATGATTGACGTTTGTCAGAGCGATGATACAGCTCCATTCCCTTCTCACAGAGAAACTCTTCAACAACAAAATAAAAACGTCATCATTTGAGCCTAGTTTATTAATTCACACCTGACATAAGTCCCAGACGTTTATACGGCCTTAAAATGCAATATGTGTGTAAATAATGAATATATTAATTTGTAATTCAAGCGCCCGTCGACACTCTGAGTACTTTCAACACTTTTATAATTAATCCAAGTCTGTAAAGTGCTTTGCATGTATATGATTACATCACACGTTTATGACAGAAAAAAAAAAACCATAAAGATTGTCTAGATACAAACCTGTCTTATATATAGGTGACAGTGTATAACACATTATGTACATATATCGGCTGGTATTCAAGTTTCTTTAAGTTATTAATATAGATTTATCTTAACGTTTAGATAAACAGATTCCACTTCATATGATTTTGCGTAATTATATTTTAAAGAGACAAATTGCCACAGTTAACACTTTAAACTCGATAAACATGATGCGATCTCCGGGGGGAAAGTGTGATTTCAGCATCAACTGTTTTTGCCTTTAAAGGGCCATAAAGTTTGGGTCGTCAAAATTATACCTATTGGAAAATATGTATTTTTTCAAAATAGAAAAAGTTATGATCTTTACATTAATATGGCAGTTTTACTCTCAAGATAAACCAAAGTTCTTCGAGTATGAAGTCGTGAAAATTCTTAATTCGACCCGAAGTATCACAAATTAGCGCAAAGACAACCGGTATTTGTATACGATACGCCTTTCTCCTGTACATTTCGGTGTTAATTTTATTACATATAGGCACAAACACTCATATTATCATCGTCCGGACATAGATTTCATCAACAGAAATAATCCATGTTTCTGATGTCCTAACGAAGGAATGTCCCTTTAAACTAGACTTTATAATCACCAAGGAATCATAAACTTAAATAGTGCATACGTTGACCGAGGATCGGGGAATGTTTGCCTCTGTGACTATCACTACAATTTAATATATTACTGTTGAGATATCTAGATAATCTAGGTCTGATATACAGAGATTAATAAACCCGCGTACCGGAAATAACATTTTAACTTATTTTTAATTCGATAATTATTTTTGTGCTCGCTAGTAATGTACCTGTATCTAGACCGTGAGGTGTCTCCGCCAAGGTCCTCTGATGTCTCCGATAGACTCAATCGTAGGTAATACAGATACATATGACAATACATGCCACTGGTTTCCTGTCTATTGCTGCTTTTTAGTATAAAAGCGCGCCGTGCTATTAAAGCGATGATTTGTCGTGGGGTGTGCGGCCCTATTAACGATCTAGGTAGGCCGAGAATGATGATTTACACACCAGCTCACTCGCTACTCCTATAACACAGCTTACAGTTGCACAGTGGATATTTTTTCGCAGGCTCCGGAAAATGTGTGCAGAAAGTTTCATCGGAATTAATTGTTTATATAGGAAGAGTGAATATGTTTGTACAGCTTGGGTATAAAATCTCTATACAGTATACATGTCTACTTTTGATAGTTTTGGTTCAAACATTAGCTAACCAGTGTGTCCTTCAGAATGGACAATGTACATACAACATCCTATTGTCCCACCAGACAGAAGAGTGCTCATCAGGGGGAGACAACTTTAGTAATCAGCAAAATGACAATTCCAACAGACACGTGCGCGTGCTTGAAACTGATCTAGAAGTTGTTAAGACGAATCATGAGGATAGAATCCTCGAATTAGAGGCATCGGTACAGAAACTCCTCAGGGATGCGGTGTCTACTGGTCCTCGGAACCCGGGGGGAGAGGTTGGTACCTTCAATAACGATGTCAGGTCCCCCGGGCCGATACGACAAGCGCCGAATCGGACTGAAAATACTCTGCTGTCCCGGTTGAGTCGAGAATTCTCGGCTCTTCGCGAGGAATTAAGAGAAAAGACTCTGGCACTCCTTGATAAGGAGACAAAGTACAATGAGACAATCGAAGCCCTGAGGGAGGCGCAAGAGGACCTTCTCGATACCGGAGAGGAATTAATCCTGACCGAGCACAAGGCGGCTACGCTACAGAGAGAAGGGTATATTCTGAAAAACAAACTAAAAGACAAGACAGCTAGGCTTGAAGTGGCCACTGAGAATCTCAATGTTTCCGAAACTAAACGTCGAGCTATGGAGAATCAACTGTATACTCTAGTGCGTTCTGAAGCTAACCTTAAGGAGGAGATGGGATATTATATATATAAGTTAAATAAAACAGAAAAGGCTTTAAAGATTTTACAGAGAAACCACACGGATCTTAAACATAGGCATGCGCGGACCAAACGGACATTAAGAAAAACGGAAGAGCAGTTGATGGATTGCTATGCAGGTAAGTTGAGTGATTATCCTATAATATTTTGAAGACTGTTCTTTATTTGCAGTTGCAGGTGAAATACCAAATGTAATGCATATCTCCGAAAAAAAAACCATAGATTATATCAATTCGTTTTTGTTACGGTAGAGATAAACGAAGCTCAGAATCATCAAACGTTCATTACTAAACATGTAATTACTGAAATGTTCAAACAAGCGTAACATAACTTCTTTTTCGCCGATAGGCAATGATGTCATAGGGGCGTTGGCGTCATACAAAACCGAATTGGCACTGGGTCGTGGCAGTATGTTAGATAATTAGCAGGAACATATAGTTTAATTGGTCTTCATGACGTCTTTGGAATCCAAAGTTTCCGATCTTGATTAAAGTATATCTCCTAAATTCCTGTGCACACAAGATATGTTTATTAAGGGCGGGACCCTTGGATTTCGGAGGTGTCTCTGTGGATGATTAAACGTGGAAGCATGCGTACTTTTGAAAGTCTCATTGCATGTTTGACGGTTAACTTGAGAAGAGGTGGAACCCCTCATAAACCGGACATACCTGTAATTGTCCCGTAGTGGTTTAGTGTCTGTCCTACACCCACCAAACAATGCCAATGTAAAACCCAGCTACCCCCAATATCCACCGTGCGCCAATTTTACCCCCCCCCCCCCCCCTCCCCCCTCCTAATTCTGCCGAAGCCCCGTTTTGTATGCCCCACCATCCCCTTCCTTCCATCATAGTGGTTGCCAAGTCTCACTGTCGACAGCGAGAGATCCTTCGATGACGACGGCCATCACGGATTCTGATAGGTAGTCTACCATCCTAATACGACATCATGTTTACAGAAGAATTTCTCTGAAATGATCAGGTTATACGTATGTTTCGTTCATTGCATACTTTCTACATTTTATGTGTCCTCTGATGGTTTGTGTACATGTTTACTGGTATGTTTGATAGTTAAATACAAAGGCCCGCCAAACATGTGGCGTACACATTTTAAAGCCGTCGAATGACAAAAGGTAAAAACATGACACATAAACGCCGTCTCTAATAACAAGCATTTGCACCTTGTATATTAAATTATCTTTCCTGAAGTTTAAACTCGTTACATAAATGTCGCCAGAGTCTGTGTATACACAACGCAGATATTTAAAAACTGAAAACTGACAATCGAAATTGACATCACGTTTGCCGCACAAAAACTTCAATTCTGCTTACGAAGCGAATCCATTGTCAATATTGAAACTTCACGCCGAGCAGACACTGCAGGCTTATACGTTTAAGTTTTCATTCATATATCATATATTTACGTCCCGAAGTATTTTGCATACGGCCTGAAGTGAACCAGCGCTATACAGCTACAGCACAGGGACTTGACACAAATCTTTAATGGTCTCTATAAATGTATTATCTTTTCAATGTATCCTTGGTTGGTGATTTGTGCCAACCCTATGGATTACACTGGCTCATGTTAGGTACAGTTCATTAATTATATTATCGTATCCTGACTCTACAGCTATATGTATGTAGATGTTTACGGATTATAACTAGAAGTATGAGATACTCAATCAGAATATATGGCGATGACACATACAAAGAATTAATGATCAACGAACTGTTTTAGATTTTTTTTAGTCTTTAATTTATTTGTGACAAAAAAACAACAACTTTTAATCTAATCCTGTCAGCCCTTAACCCTTAATGGGGTTGCGATAGTTCGCTAACCCTGTAGTATAGATCCGAAGGTTGTGGTTCGATACCTTCCTCGTGAAAATATTACCATTAGTCGTCCCATGTCGTCCATACCGCCCCCAGTTTCACCAGCCTTCCTGAACTAATTGAAATTCTTCATTTCAAATATGTGAAGTTTTTTCTACATTGTAGTGTAAAATTTTCAGTTTAAGGAATGTTGATGAACCCGGGTGTGTCCTTAGGAGAGAACGCTAGAATCCGAATTTGTCCTGCAAAGAGTGTGATGGACCTCTCGTAAGATGTTCCGAGAGGTAGCATCCAGCTACCACTCCTTAAAATAACCCCAAGTGCCCACCAGGCGATAACATCAACAAATAAACCAAATTATAAACCGAGATCTCTCTACACCCCGTGACTATCTCTACGTCTGAATCTGGACACGTGATGATATCTATCTCTGATGATATCTATCTCTGGACACGTGATGATATCTATCTCTGGACACGTGATGATATCTATCTCTGGACACGTGATGATATCTATCTCTGGACACGTGATGATATCTATCTCTGGACACGTAATGAGATAGAGGTACATACCAACATGTAGCCACGGCCACCAAAACGAACATGTTGTGATGATCGCCCAGTGAGCCTTGGGCTTCACATGCCTGTTTATCGACTTGTGGGGTTAATTGGTCAGACTTTGTGGGGTTAGTTGGTCAGACTTTGTGGGGTTAGTTGGTCAGACTTTGTGGGGTTAATTGGTCAGACTTTGTTGAGTTAATTGGTCAGACTTTGTGGGGTTAATTGGTCAGACTTTGTGGGGTTAATTAGTCAGACTTTGTGAGGTTAATTGGTCAGACTTTGTGGGGTTAATTGGTCAGACTTTGTGGGGTTAATTGGTCAGACTTTGTGGGGTTTATTGGTCAGACTTTGTGGGGTTAATTGGTCAGACTTTGTGGGGTTTATTGGTCAGACTTTGTGGGGTTAATTGGTCAGACTTTGTGGGGTTAATTGGTAAGACTTTGTGGGGTTAATTGGTCAGACTTTGTGGGGTTAATTGGTCAGACTTTGTGGAGTTAAATGGTCAGACTTTGTGGGGTTGATTGGTCAGACATTGTGGGGTTAATTGGTCAAACTTTGTGGGGTTAATTGGTCAGACTTTGTGAGGTTAATTGGTCAGGCTTTGTGAGGTTAATTGGTCAGACTTTGTGGGGTTAATTGGTCAGACTTTGTGGAGTTAATTGGTCAGAATTTGTGGGGTTAATTGGTCAGACTTTGTGGGGTTAATTGGTCAGACTTTGTGGGGTTAATTGGTCAGACTTTGTGGAATTAATTGGTCAGACTTTGTGAGGTTAATTGGTCAGACTTTGTGGGGTTAATTGGTCAGACTTTGTGGCGTTAATTGGTCAGACTTTGTGGGGTTAATTGGTCAGACTTTGTGGGGTAAATTGGTCAGACTTTGTGGTGTTAATTGTTCAGACTTTGTTGAGTTAATTGGTCAGACTTTGTGGAGTTAATTGGTCAGACTTTGTGGGGTAAATTGGTCAGACTTTGTGGGGTTAATTGGTCAGACTTTGTGAGGTTAATTGGTCAGACTTTGTGGGGTTGATTGGTCAGACTTTGTGAGGTTAATTGGTCAGACTTTGTGAGATTCAATGTCTGATCGCCCATTGATACCTCCATCATATCACTATTGTGAGTTTGCAAGGAAGATTGTAAGTTTGATTGAAGATTTTACATATATTGGAAACAAAAATAGCATTATTCTAAGGTAAAACGTTAGTGTTATTAACATGGAAAATGATATTAAAATAATAATTATCTGGCGATAACCCTCAAGAATTCAGTGACGTAACGAACGTCCATTGTTATAACCTATGATATACTAGAACTGTTTACAAATGCACATCTCCAACCTCAAATTGGGTGATCACTGGCGCATTGGAAACAAATTTAAGCTTGTTTTTCACAGTTAGACCCCATCCCGTCAACAAGATTTTTTAAGTATAAGTTAACATAACGTTTACATTTTGTAATCGTTATGAAATAATTTAACATTGCTCCATGAATAATGACAACTTGGCTTGTCATAATAAATGGCCACTATCTGGCTTGCCTTAGTAGACCAGCTTTTCTCCAGTCTCAGCGTCCAAGCGTAGCGTCTATGAAAGTGATTTAAGTATCGCTTTATGCAAATTTAGACTGCTCATATCCTTATTTTTGTCATACCAATGCATTAAATCCTGCAAGCAGATTTTAGTGTGCGTGGCAAACGGAAATAACTTCCGGTGAAAATAGATGAAATATTTTCTCACAATCATTGTATCATTTCAGTGGCAATGCCTAGATTTACACAATTGACATTTTTAACGTAATTTTTTTTATTTCATTCAGCTTAAAACATTTTGATAAGTTGATGGAACCTGTATGCCTCCAGTACTGGTTAAGGTTAAGGTGTCCCGACACTTTAACACTAGCCCTCCCCCTCTGGGTTGCGAGTTCGAAACCTACGTTGGGCAGTTGCCAGGTACTGACTGTAGGCCGGTGGTTTTTCTCCGGGTACTCCGGCTTTCCCCCACCTCCAAAACCTGGCACGTCCTTAAATGACCCTGGCTGTTAATAGGACGTTAAACAAAAACAAACCAAACCAAACCAAAGCCTCCAGTACACGAATGTACGTTTCAAGCCTCTTGTCGACCACGATTTGAACGTCACATGACGGTTATTGCCACGCTTGCATTTCTACTGTAGCTTCGTTCTCGACCATGTCCTTTTCGTTAACAATACAAGTTATGAGATTAAGTATCACACATGCCGACCACGCGAAAAATGAATCTATCATTTTAATGGCGGTTAAGAATTAGACCGTGTGGCTATTTGTGTGAGTTGATCCGAAGCTTTTAACTATTTGAACTTTCTGTCATAATGACATCGCGTTGAATATGTTTGTAAAATCCGTATCATGTAATATGATCTAATAGTTAATTTGTCTCCATTCTTCAATGTAGTGTTTCTATAAACTCTATACATGTTATTCAAAATATCCGTATAAACAAGCTCCGGAACATGGAACGCTTACGTCGGCGAATAATTTAAATGTTTCGTCGTACGTTCTTAAACAAAATAAAGGTACAAATGTAGTTTAAATTTTCCATATCAATAAACACGTATATACTGTACTATATATCACGTACACGTGAAACAATCGGTCTCAGAAGACCACACTTTCCTCGTTTTAAAAAACCCTCGATGCCAGAAGTTTAAACTTACAAAGCGTTATAAAACATCCTTTTAAGTTTTCCAAGTGAACACCTGCCTACGGTAAGTTAATCATGAAAACTGTACCGGGGGTTATTACCTATATTACAAACAGAATGTGTACATGCAGTTCAGACAGACTTTTGTAATATTTGAGACGGGTCTATAAGCACGCGCCAGGATCTCGACAGGGGTCTTTAGACCTTTTTATCAACGAGATATATTGTTAACAATTTACTTGTTCCGATTGTGAAATTAAAGTTGTTGAATAAAACAACTCACATATTTGAAATTGAAGTTGTTGAATAAAACAACTCACATATTTGAAATTGAAGTTGTTGAATAAAACAACTCACATTTTTGCCATAAAATTAGAAACCGTGACGAATTTGGCTGATTTCAGAACGTCAATAAATATTCGCCAAGTGGCCCTTGATAAATTATATGAGATAAGGTGCTACTCTTGTTAAATCGTCAAGGAATGGGGATTTTATGTCTACTTGACATGGATTCTATCTCCCCTGGCGCAGAATCTCCTCCATGGCTGTGGGTCTGGGTACGTGTAGTGTTTTTTATCAAATAGTATCAACATCACACGGTGAGGGCTTAGACAACTAGGTGAAACCACGGCAATACACTGTGAACGATCGCTTTATGTATTTCTCACAAAGATACATCAAAAATGGCATAAATGTGATTAAGAAAGAATCATTGAAATAAATATTAACGGATTTATAGATCAGACCACCGGGGAAATGTTGACGGGTGGTTCGGTCGTGTTATATCGCCATCATCTGTTTCTTTTATAGCCCACCATCTTCAAAATCCAAGAGTTTCATTCTCGATCACCTTATCCTCTATACACATAAAACATGTACATCGACAGCGGAACCCTTGGATTTGATGATATTCTAGTTATGCGAGTTAAACAAGTTATACATATGTACATTATAGGGACCACGGATCCAAATGATTTCCCATAGACGGTAATGTTAACGTTTACCACTGTCCTGCTTAAACGGAGTTTTCATCACTGATCCACTTGCCATACTTTTGAAGAATGTCATCTCGGAAACCTGTAAATGGAATGTTTAAAAATTCTACCAATTTGAACTTTTTTTTATATGGGGGCCACCATCTTGTATTGAATTCAGCACAAAAAATTCATCTAAATTTACAACAAAATACACACTTAATTAACTCCCCCTGACAAAAACAGGCTAGAAAAAACCTATTACATCTACATGTATTGCCCAGCCCACGTATAAAACTTTGGAAACTTCTCTCACCTGAATATCCAATCAGTAGGCCCCGATGCATTCACCCTCCTATTAAATCTTCTGCCAAAACGGAAAACCCACAATCTATTTTTGATTTGGTTCTATGGCTCCTATACTTTATCAAGAACATCACCATTCAGGGAAAATAGTTCCATTGTACACAAACTGATGTTTTGGTGGGTATTTTGATGAAAGATAATTATAAAATTCGTCCTTTGTCTATCCGACTTTTAAATTTTCCTAACATAAAAATAAGATGAAAATGAAATAAATATATGTGAACACACTTGATGAGGTATGGTTTGGTACGACACTGGAGCACTCAAGTCTATAAATGGTGTTACAAACCTTACTTTAACGACAAAAGTTAAAGTTCCTTTGTCCCAGAATGAAAAATGCAACCCCCGATTATGTGTCAATATTAAGTGATCTAGGGGTCGATCGGACCCTGGGGTTAATGATCAAGTGATCTAGGGGTTGGACATTGAGGTTTATTTTTCATTTATTGACAAGTGATCTAGATTAGGTTTTAAGTTTTGCATTAATGGAAAAAGAGTGAGGGCGTTAATTAACATCGACGAGGAGATCTAAACTTCCTCACGCTTACAATCATCTCTATTTCGAAAGAACCACTGCCCTGTATCCAAAGATTTTGCTTTGTTTATGATGAAATTTCTTCTGAATCTTCATTCTACATTTCTGTAAATAAAATAAATCTACACGTAAGGCTATAAACACATCTGTTCCACACCCTTCCCAATCCATATGTTTATGACAAGCTAGAAAAGACAAATACGACGCTGGTGAAATGCCATTTTGATTAAGGTCAAGGTTAGCCTTGACCTTCCCCATGTGTAACATGACCTTGGTATGTGCCCGACCTTGACATCTCTCTCACGTAACATACAGGGTATGGGAATATCAGCAAATAGCCAATATTACGAATATATCATATTCATATATGTTTTGCGGGTCTATATCGGGACGAAATAATTGCTGGCTGGGTTTATTTCAGAAAAAAATTGTCGCTACGGAATTCTTATGAAACATAGATACATGTACAATGACTGGGCATAAAATGCGCAATTAACTTTAAAAGGAACGCGCGCAAAAAAAAAAACAAGTGTTGAGCACGTGTAGTTGTGTAAACTAGCTGATTCGGGTCATTTTCACTTTTGTCTTTTTCGCATTTCTCTTGCTAAGCGCTTTTTTTTCAATTGAATCTGGTGCATGATACTTGATTTGGGTTGTGAATATTAAAAGTTCAAAACCATAAAAGAAAACAGTCGCCATCTTTATTCGCCATCTTTACATTTACACACACTAATCACAAAACCAAACATCAGTAAATCCGGATTCACGTATTGTCTAATAAACATATTTGGATCCGGAATGTAACTAGATATCCGAATATAATTCGATAGTTAGTCAATTGTCCATCTCGGGTAAAATTATCTACATATAATAGGGGTTCATTTAACGAAAGACGTAACTCAGAACGCCCGGGGATACTTACAACTGCCGATGTCATTTATCCGCATGAAGTGTGATTTATGACAGAATTAGCCTGGTTTTTAACTATTATTACATACACCTTTCATATAAAAATTGTAGTAACGTAAAGAAAGGCGTGTACATCTTTAGGAGTGAAATGTGAGGCCCACCCACATATCATAGTCTATCACACTCTATACATGCTCGCGTGCACTTTATGATATTTTTATTACTGCACGTCTTTGGGTGTCAATCACACCTAACGGCCTTTTGAATTATATACATTTTACACCGGATTTCGTCATGGTACCGGACTATGTTAAACCATGGTAACTAAGGGAGATGGACATGATTGGAATCTGCGGAAACAAGGATGTCTCAGAGGCAGCACACCTGTCTATTGTTCTCAAGAATCTCCATGGGAAATGTGCCGTGGGATGTGTTTAATATGTTTTCCATTCACACTGCAATGCACTACGTCAGAACAATAGATAAACAGTTTGCAGTATATTACAATATCAACGAGGTCGTGTTACGGTGACCTACAAGATTTCTTCCGTCTGGATGACGTTAGGATGTAAATAAAACTGGCCTGGCGTCGTCCGGTACACTACAAGACATACAGCAAGTTTGAACGGGTTCATTGGATTAGAAATACTGTGAGGCGACTTATGTGGAACCTTTGTGGTATACCGATAAATATTAGGGCGCTGAACCAGGGGGCTATTTCCCCTTTCTGTGAGTTATTGTAGAGAATGAAGATGATCTTCTAGCGACGTGGGTATTTCGATATCTTCAGACAAGAACCAATATCAAAATTATTCATTATCAAATTCACCAAACCCATGTAGATTCACGGGGGCTGTGAGAATTATTTGATTGTCGTTTTTGTTCAGAAGTAAGGTTTTGATCACAAACCAAATAAATCGGAAGATCTGCACCGTCATTTATATACCGCAAACGCCGCATAAAAAACATTAAATATATATATCACGTGGCCTGTTATCCAGTTAATGTAACTATAGTGTAGTGTGACGTCATGAGTCGAAAATGACGAAACAGAATGGGGGGGGGGGGGGGGGGGGGGGAGTCAAAATGTTCACCGCAAAAAAAACTCTTCATATGTGGCGACCGAAGCTTTTTCAAATGATATACAACATGTAGCTTCAATACTTCAAATTTCGACACATTTTAAGCCACCTGACCCCACGTGACATATCTCGACCCTGTAAATCACCATGGTAACCGTGATTTGTATGCTAATGAGACGCTTACATGGTATATTACATCTCGACCTGACATTATCTTAGACTATCCATGATAAAATACCAGCTCTGGTTAAGAACACGACACCGTATAAGGGTTGATGATCTAATTATGACGAATAATTTAGCCGTCACGGGTCACATGGTCTATTGTTAAAACTCGGAGGCCATGTTGATTCGTTCACATAAATCTAACTTCAAAGTTGGAGAGCTCTACTTGACGGAATATATTAAGTTAATGTGTGGTAAGATGGGGGAACTTGTATAGGTAAAACTCGCGCAGTTTGACATAAAGGATGTTTGATATATTGAGTGTCCCGTATATCGATATGATGACCTTCGTGCCCGCACTCTGGTACACCGGGTCAACAGACTCGACACACTAGATTCCTGTGACTTGTGTCACCTATTTTTATGTATATATGTGAAAGGAAACTGCTTCCGTCACATCAAACTCGGCAGTATTTGGTTAAAGTCATCTTATTAGTTCACTGTTATTCTGCAAATAATCGAATTGTCAAAAAATTATTTATCAATTAAAGTCTGGTAATAATATAATATTCGTCTTGGTCAACCAAGCGTTTGAAAAATACCAGTAAATACGTTATATAAAACATTTGAGTGACCGAGATATATTGTTTTAATGGCTACAACATCATTTTAAACCGAAACTCATCGGTGACTTCGAGTTTTCACATGGTTTCTCAAAAGAAATGTATGATTCGGTCAAAAACATTTGTTTTTCATATTTGTTGGAGTGTTTTTGAAGTATATCGATGCAAAGCGGATCCTTGTGTCCAATGGTCAATTTATGGCGTCATTTAGTATTGGAATCTAAGGCGTCGCCCACATATTTAACCATTAACAGGTATCTAAAACGTGGTTTAAATGTCATGCTAACTTTTTATTGGAAATTTTATACTGTTGGTAGCAATGTGATACAGGGTATAGCCGTGGAGTCATGGTAACGTAGACATTTACAAATACATCAAAATGATGACAGGTCACTTCAGTCATGGTCATTTATATCAACTAAAGTTTAAAAAAAAATCTTAGGTGACGCAAAAGTGAATCAGCAGATTTTAATGCCCCCATAATCAATCATTATTCTATTTTGTGTGGCGTTTTATATCGGAGATATGACCTGAATATCTGTCCAGGTAGATAACCGGTGAAAGTTTTTCATACATTTTTATATACATGTATAAAGCCCGTTCACTCGTGCATAACTTATAACAATAGTTGTATACATAAATAACGTATCTTTGTCCTAGATATACACAACTATGAAGCAGAATACGCTTACCCTCTCGGAACGTCTGGTCTGATTTTCCTTAAGGGGCCCCAATTCAAGTTCCTATTTCCTCTCGTTTGATCGATTTTACTGAGAAATACGGTTTAGTTTTAATAGTATTTTGGTTGTGTCGCCTAACCAAATACAAAGCCAACTTATATGACTAAGAAAAATATCGGGTGACTTTCCCTTCCACGTGACGCTTGGAAGATCGAAAACAAGATGAAATATTTACAATATTAAGCGAGATGGAATATTCACAATATCAGACGAGATGGAATATTTAAATATTAGATGAAATGAGATAATTACATGTGCAATATTAAATGAGATGAAATATCTCTTCTTTTTCATCGCCTGATTCTTATCCGTTCGCATGTTCTTATTTTCCATGGTAGAACACATTCGGCATTATAGGTTTACATACCCCACACAGGCACGGACAGACAAAATCATGTTTGTATATAATTCATCTCTTATCAGCGATCTTTGCCATCTACCTGGGATGTATCGGTATCAAACGACATCCATTAACTTACCCGTACTACCTACTTTAACCATATATATTTGGTTATAACCTGGTAATGAATCCCTTTGTCAGGTGATAGCCAGCTATACAATGTTGAGTGTGTAACAGAGGTGTGTATTGTGACGGTACGTAGAGATACCATCTCAGCGATGTGACGGATGAAACCTTACAACAAGGACGTCGATTGTGGAATACAAGAAACCCTAACCACCTTCCACACCCGAGTATCATATCATTGTCCATTAACAAGTTACCGCTTCAATTATCATATATATAACTGCAATACTATCTACATTTACGTATGCAAGCGGAACATTTATAAATGGTGAAATGCTGACATGAAAATTTTGCTGATTGCTTCGCTAAATGTGGTTAAACGAATGTATCAACTAATGGTATCAGAAAATGTAACGCATGGTAATGTTCACAATTACCGGAAGTAATCGCATTTCAAAAAAAGAAATGTGAATTACATCGTCGGCTAGAAAAGAATGTTTGTAATGCATGAATTTTCGCTAACTGTGCGATTTTATTTAGGTTACCATCCGGAAAGGTAAGGAGTCACCTGCTGTAGGATCTAGTCTTAGGTCTTTATAGAGGAATATTAACAAGTTAAAGTGGCATGATACATTGTAAAGTACATACAGGTTTTTTAACAGTATCTTCAGTAATAACAAAAATATTTTACTCGTTTGGCTAATATTTTTGATATTTTCCACGAGTGTGTATTAGCATTCGTGAAAAATATCGAAATATTAGCAACACGAGTGAAATTTATTTGGTATTACTGAAGATATTGTTAGATATTCTGTTTAGTACCTTGTATAGCAAAATAAACCGAGGCAGCTCAATCTCTCCCAGAATTCATTTCGGTCCCCTGTCAATGGCTGACAAATGTAAACCAAATCGTGACGTTATGTATTCTATCTTGTGTTATGACGTCATATAACATGACGGAGAGCTATATGCAAATCAAAATTTTCCCTATTGTCGTTTGTAAACAGTTTTCTGATTGGTCAAATCAGAAAAACGTGATATTTTTCACTAGTAGTGAAAAATATCAGGAAAAGTGGTATTTTTAGAGAATTAATAATGTTCAATATTTCACTGGCAAAAATGCAATGATTATATAGAGGATATTAAATAGTTTTCCGTTCAATATAACATAATTATTACATTTCACGATTATGACTGAATATCGAAACAGGAAATCATTCAATTTTTTTTAATGCATTTCATATACTTAAAAACAAAATTGAAAACATCGAAAAATTAATAGCGTCAAAAAATGCAGGAATCAGTAATGACGTCATCTGTTTGTGACGTTACTCCACGTCAACTTGACAGCGTTTTTTCTGCTGTTATCGGATAATCTGTGCATGGATAGCTAACGTCAAGTGAGTATTTTGTCCAAAACTAGTCAAATATTTCAGTAACACTGTAAAATAACCAATTTATCTATCTCCGCTTCTACTGGGAAAATCAGCAAGTTGCAATGAGGCGAATACAAAGGTTAGCTCTGATTGGTCAAAAACGGAAGACTTTTGTTTTCCCTGCAAAACTTATATTTTCACTGCAAAATCTCATATTTTCACTGCTCATACCTGCAGTGAAACTATTAATTTTATTAGTTTGATAAATTTCTATATTTAACTGGCAAAAATGCAATAAATTATCTTTATTTCCTCACTTTCATGATACATGTAGTACGGGTGTTAATAGTAAAGTAAACAAAGACATACGGAATTGATGTCCCAACACTGTTTATGCGGAAATAAGCGATAAGATTTATTGCATAATATGAAATGTACATTAGGTTCCTTTTTGTGTTATTGTTAATGACATACATATGTGTATAATTGTACGAGCATGAGAAACTATGTCGATTGATAAACAGATTAAACAGACAAAAGACTAGCCGACCCATTGGTTAAGTGATAAAAGCAGGCTGCACCTCGTCTGTGTAGAATTACATAAAGACAATTGATGAAACACCAGTTTGTCCAGAGATCTAATCACACTGCACGAGTTTATAATGATGCTGTCGACGGCATGATATATTGAAAACCACCTTTAGAGACTACGAATAAGTTGTCTGAGTTCGCTCTGTGCTTTGATTTCTGGGGATAATTATGAAATTACAGACGAAAAGCTTATCTCGCGGATACGGCTTGTTACGACTATGAATTATAAATGTATTCGTAATTGCTTTAGTAGACATGTGACTAAGTAGGTAAATTTTCTCGATTTAAACTACGCGTGATATCGGACAATGAGTTAAAAGGTGAAGAAACAGTAGGAGAGACGTTCAGTTTCATAGGATTTCATTTAATGGGGTTTGACTGGATACTCTTTCATTATGTGAAATATCAAAATGTATGTGTTTATGCTAACTTTCTCTATATAGTCTACCTACGGTTTTCCATTCTTAGATTTAAGTTTCATCTAAATGAAAAGGTAAATACAACCGAAATTATTCCGTTATTCCTCCTACAGACTGTTCACTCTATGTACTCTAGGAGCGGGCTGAAGTTAGTAGCGGATGATTCGAATAACGAATCCGTGTCTAGCACCGGATTTGGGATTCAGTTCCTGTGTTTAATTGATGTTTCTTTTTATTGACATTTTGACGTTTGGATTCAAATAACGAATCTGCTGCAGCAGCGGAATGGAAATTCAGCTCTCTTCAACTCGTGTTTTCTTATAAAATATTATAGGGCATTCGAAAATGAATACGCTGCCAGACTCGGTTACATATTAGCATTTTTCTTACAATATATGATTGGAGATTCTAACTTCAGCCCGCTGGCTCCAGGCGTACACTTGATCGGCGGGTTCTACGATTGATTACGTTTTGACTAGCTACTTACTTTCCATAAATGTTGAATCATTTCCGTTGTCACCATCCGGGTTCTTAATTTTTCTGATGTGACTTAATACGGATTTCACATAGATATGCATAGCAGAAGACACAACAGTTAACATAACTATTTATCTTCATCCAATATATCAATGAATGGTTTGTACTTAATGCGTTGGTATCTGTAATTAATTAAACATGATTTACTGTAATAATTACAGTTTTACATGAACATGTACTTATTTTTGATACTGACATCATGTTATAGTCACGTATGCCAGTTCGAGTGTTAGTTTTACGACATCATTAAGTCACGTCTGCCGACATCCAGTTCGAGTGTTAGTTTTACGACATCATTAAGTCACGTCTGCCGACATCCAGTTCGAGTGTTAGTTTTACGACATCATTAAGTCACGTCTGCCGACATCCAGTTCGAGTGTTAGTTTTACGACATCATTAAGTCACGTCTGCCGACATCCAGTTCGAGTGTTAGTTTTACGACATCATTAAGTCACGTATGCCGACATCCAGTTCGAGTGTTAGTTTTACGACATCATTAAGTCACGTATGCCGACACTCTGTTCGAGGTTTGCGATATCATTAAGTCACGTCTACCGACACCCAGTTCGAGTGTTAGTTTTACGACATCATTAAGTCACGTCTGCCGACATCCAGTTCGAGTGTTAGTTTTACGACATCATTAAGTCACGTCTACCGACACCCAGTTCGAGTGTTAGTTTTACGACATCATTAAGTCACGTATGCCGACATCCAGTTCGAGTGTTAGTTTTACGACATCATTAAGTCACGTATGCCGACACTCTGTTCGAGGTTTGCGATATCATTAAGTCACGTCTACCGACACCCAGTTCGAGTGTTAGTTTTACGACATCATTAAGTCACGTCTGCCGACATCCAGTTCGAGTGTTAGTTTTACGACATCATTAAGTCACGTCTACCGACACCCAGTTCGAGTGTTAGTTTTACGACATCATTTAGTCACGTCTGCCGACATCCAGTTCGAGTGTTAGTTTTACGACATCATTAAGTCACGTATGCCGACACTCTGTTCGAGGTTTGCGATATCATTAAGTCACGTCTACCGACACCCAGTTCGAGTGTTAGTTTTACGACATCATAAAGTCACGTATGCCGACACTCTGTTCGAGGTTTGCGATAGCATTAAGTCACGTCTACCGACAACCAGTTCGAGGTTTGCGACATCTTGTTGTAATATTTATTGGCGACAATTAAAAAGCGAGTTGAGTCCACTCTCAAGGTATCTGCACTCGTCATGACTTTGTTCGCCTCCATGATCAGGACATGCAATTCGTTAAAGATTCCACGAGAATTGGAATCTACGTGTACGTGGCGGAGTGAAAGGACTAGCCCGTGTCAAATCGCCTGTTTTATTAAATTGTTCGATAAGAGTATGCCTTAATGCTGTTGGTTAATTTTCATGTGAACAGTTGTCAGGAGTTCGCTTGTATCATGACGTCACTGATGCCATCAAAAGCTGAGTACGGTGTCTGTATTGAAAATTCTGTTGTTAAGTTGACTGGAGATCAATCGCGTCCTGTCTAAGGTTCAACAAGCCCCCTACCAAGCTGAAATAGGTTTGTCATGGATTCAGTAATAATTAACATAATGTTCACATTCAAAGAAAAGAACAAACTATACATATACCAAAAATGAACACTTTAGCGTACTGTTGATTTATATAAGGCACATTCAGAAAGTCATAATGGTAAGCCAAAATGCTCTATATCCAAGAATTGCTTGCTTCCCCAAAACTTTAATACTGACATCCCAAAATGCTCCATATCCAAGGATCGCTTCCCCAAAATTTTAACATCGTTGGAATCATCATCTTTTAAATATGTACAATAAATGTCAAAGTTCATTTCAAGAGCGAGGTTACACGGGTCTTAGTTTTTGTCTCACAAAAAAACCGCACATAGTGTTCCCTCGTGTTTCGTAACATACATCACCATATTTACATGTATAATACCAATTTGTTATGTTGAAATATAGGGGGACTTCCATATGCATGTTAGTGATAATATTAGTCTTTTTTTTCCACGTGCAACTTCAATGGAGAATAGCACACATGTTAAAAATGCTATTTTAAGATACAATATTAATTAACAACAATACTATTTACAGAATCAAATACCTTTATTGGAAACTATATGATGTTCTATATTTTTTTAAAGTCATTATTGTATAAAAGGACTTTTAAATTACCAGCCTTGTTGGAACTTAATTGAAAATAAACAGGAATTCTCATCTGTCGTTTGAACTGCTACATTCATCAAAACTTTAGCCTTCGTGGACCACGCGGGGTCGATGTCAATACCACGACACTGATTCAATATATTACAGCTGATCGCGGAGATCTAGATTATTTAATGATACATTAATGAACACAACATAATCTCGGAAGCTTTTAAACATTAAACATTATCACTTTGATTGTCATAATGGTTTTATTTAATCAAAAATACACTATAAATGTTCTTTCCTCCCATGCAAATGTAAGTGTGGCCTCTTCGACTGATTTTTTAACCAAAACTATTGCGGCAGCCCCAGATGTGAAACAAAAAAATGTTTATATATAAACCCCCAAAGGAGGAACTGATAAATGCTGTTCTCCCAGTTAAACCAGACAAAGAAAAGTGGGTGTGTCCGGAAGTTCTTCATTAAAGATGCATGTTCGAGTTCAGTCCGTTTACCTGTTACCTTTCGCTGTTATCTCTTGTACAGTCAGTAACAACCTGTGGAGGGTCAGGGACACTACAGCGGATACCTGTTATCTCTGGTACAGTCAGTAACAACCTGTAGAGGGTCAGGGACACTACAACGGTTACCTGTAACGAGAAATAACATCACGTAATATCATTATCATTAAAAGGGAAAGTTATTCAGGAATTTGCCATCCTTTATCATGCCACAGGCGGAGACGTTGTTTTGCTCTTCAAAATGTCGTACTGTTACCAGTGGGATCTTTCTGAAGGAAACATCTGATACCAGAAAACCCTCTTTAACTTAATATCTCTGAGAAGGATATCAAAAGTTTGTGTGCATGTATTTTTGGCTGCCGATATATCAATATATCGTTATCATTAAAAGGGAAAGCTATTCAGGAATTTGTCATCCTTTATCATGCCACAGTCGGAGACATTCTTGTTTTACTCTTCAAAATGTCGTACTGTTACCAATGGAATCTTTCAGAAGGGAAGAAGCCTTGTTTAGAATAGTTTGTCATCTGATACCAGAAAATCCTCCCTAACTTAATATCTCTGAGAAGGATATTAAATGTTTGTGTGCGTTTATTTTTAGCCGACGAGATATCAATTAATGCTGTCAACACGAAGAACAATGATACCATGCCAACTTTAACATTATCACGAATTTACAGAGAACGCCTTATATCAATTATGTAGTTTATATAAAATGTTCTATAAACCATTATTATATTAATCATAATTAAATCTGTTATAAGTACGTCTGAAATCAGTTAATTCCTGCCACAATCTCACGCTGCTGTATAAAAAAACCATGATTAGCCACACCAAGGAACGGCAAGACAGCTTAATTGTACTAATTACTGAGCTGTTGGTGGTCGTCAATCTAAAGTACACCTATCCCGGAAACGATACCATCACCGATTTACACAGGTGCGATTTCTTGTTGATAAAACCTTCTTCTAAAAATAAAACCGGCGCAGATACGATTCCGATGACGTCACAGTTTAGTTTCCGCTGCGGTTTGATGAAACAGTCTTCAAATTGGTACCCTCCCAGTGAAGAAGCAGTGTTGCTTTTCAAAAAAAAAAAAAGTTTCTACAAATTCCGACATGCGCGGGTTGCATTATCACCATGTTTCGATCTAAAGCCCTCCTCTCCTGTCCTCTGGCTATAGCTAATGGTAAAGAACCGTGTTAAACTCTCCTACATACCTTTTTTTTAAGTGAATAATTTCTTGTTCGTGTTTGTCGGTCAAGACAGCACCCAGTACGTACCTCTGTAGATAACCATCATGGCGTTATAATTGGTTTACGTAGAAATTACCTGACTGTCTGATATAACTCTAGATAAAACCGTTGTTTATAATTGGTAATCATATTAGCAATTTAACGGCAAATTTTGAACCGGAGTTCCACTCTGTTTGTTTACATAGAAATGTTGTTACGCTGGCGTTATTGAACAAAGCATCATTACTTTCCTACTAAAAAACTTAATTATGAGTGAAAACAGAAGTTCCAATCAATTTATCATCATAGGAATGGTGTTATGTTGGCGTTCATGGCGACATAACCTCCAAATAAAACCCTAATTATAGGTGAAAAACGAATGGAAAATATTTTACCAAGCTACAGTATGTATGTTAAATGAGAAAGGTGATTTTGAATCTCTGGGTCTACAACATGATCTTTTTGGGAAATGTTGTACGCCATCATCTTTCGCATATTTATTGCCTTGTGGTTCCATTGTCACTACCTTGTGTTTTACTTCGAAAACGTGACATTGCCTTCAATTCACCAAAATTGACAATTTGGGTGTCGTCGATGAAGCATCAGACGCTTGACCTTCGGAACGCCTGGTCATATTGAGGTATCCAATGTAAATCTTGCCTGAAATTTATATTGTGTTCGATTTAACGCTTTTGAATGAGACTTTTTTAATTCGCGGTCATTCTCTTGTTAATTGTAATCTTTCTAATCATCCATCTCTTTTTTCAAACATCTATAAGAGATATGGGTTGTCACTGATAACATTTGTATTGGTGTCTACCTTGATGTATTGAAATAATTACCACAGTATACTTAATAGCTGATAAATTTCACGGGGGTATTATTTCGTGATTGTCAAAGTTAGAACAGGCTCTCGGATATAAAATTGTTAAAATTCTCTAATAAACGGATGTATATAACTTTGTGTGTAACTTAAAATAGTAGCAGGGTATTTAATTTTGTTATATTTTTTGAAACCCCAATTCCCAACTTTACTCTAATCCTAGCGGGAGGACAAGGATTCAGATTCCTGCTCCAGATATGCCACTGCAAAAAAAAATATGTTTTCTTCATCAACTATTGCTAAAACATATCAGGAAAAATGCTGAATTAATTTGAACTCTTTCATTTGAGATGCTTAGATTCTTCCCCAAGACCTCTTTGGATACATGTAAAGAGAGTAAATATAAACTTTCTCGGAAGATATTTCAACCAAGATTTTCAGACGTTAACTAACGTTTACAGAAACAGCAATGGAATGATATTTATCGCTGACGTCACTAAACTGGTGTATCCACCTGTGGTAAATGAGACAACTCGTGACCTATGACATCACAAAGGTGGCCATACGTTTTCTCTTTTATCTCAGCTGCGCGACTGTCGCATCTACATGCTGGCTACATTTTTCGGCATAGCCGTATAATATTCTTTTGGCCCCGGAAATGACGCGATAGGTGGCGTTACTGGTCAAGATGAAGTATGGGACCGGTCAATGTAGCGGTAAATCCAAAATACAGATATGCAGTTAGAAACGAAACGAAAATAAGATTGAATGCAAGCTGAATAAGTGGATGTATCTTTTCAAATGACACATTAATAAAATCATATTCCTGATTCAAATGCAGACTTATTATCACCAAAAATGATTCAAACTGATAAAATTTTGTTATCCGTGCTGAAACTGCGCATTTATTAATTAGTTCGTTAATCTATTTCATCAGTAGTTTTACTTTATAGCCACCAGCATTAAAACTATGCCGTTTATCTTTTTTTAGAGATATTTCTTGTTAGCATTGTCACTTGTCTGCACCTAGAAATAAAGCTACGTCTTTCCGTGAGACCTCCCGTCTGGACAGACCAATGCTGACGTCACAGACGGTTTATATAGATGTACATGTATTTAGAGCAGTTCCAACCCCAATCAATGTTCGGCTTATATTACCTTTGAAAAGACGAATCCTTCATCCCGTTGTAGATAAATGTATTACACAATAATGTCACAATTGGCAGTAAAACACCAACATGTCTGTGGTGAGGTTTTCATTGTGTAGTTAGTTGGATGTTGGATGCCTTGCTATGTTGATATTGACCTAACTTTATTGGGACTTATTGATGTCCTTATACAACAGCAGGGATCAATGCCTTACCGAACATTCTGATGTCAATTAGTAAATTATAGACAAATTTTTTATTGGGAAATGTTGGTAGTTATACGTGAAGGAAAAATGCTTATGGTTACAGGCTGTGTTTTTCGAAACTAACGATTATTTAGTTAACATGATATTTATTTATCCATATACCGAAGACATTGATAACAGTTAAGCGCAGACATAATACCGTGGTAGTAATTTTCGCACATAAATAGAATACTTCGATGGTGGTTTGTTTATAGATATGATATAACTATGGAAGTTTGTTTGTAGATACAATATTACTATATAAGTTTGTTTATAGATATAATATTACTATATAAGTTTGTTTATAGATACAATATTACTATATAAGTTTGTTTGTAGATATAATATTACTATATAAGTTTGTTTGTAGATATAATATTACTATATAAGTTTGTTTGTAGATACAATATTACTATATATTTTTTGTTTATAGATAAAATATTACTATATAAGTTTGTTTATAGATATAATATTACTATATAAGTTTGTTTGTAGATATAATATTACTATATAAGTTTGTTTGTAGATATAATATTACTATGGAAGTTTGTTTGTAGATATAATATTACTATATAAGTTTGTTTGTAGATAGAATATTACTATATAAGTTTGTTTGTAGATAGAATATTACTATGGAAGTTTGTTTGTAGATATAATATTACTATGAAAGTTTGTTTGTAGATATAATATTACTATATAAGTTTGTTTGTAGATATAATATTACTATATAAGTTTGTTTGTAGATATAATATTACTATATAAGTTTGTTTGTAGATATAATATTACTATATAAGTTTGTTTGTAGATATAATATTACTATGAAAGTTTGTTTGTAGATATAATATTACTATGAAAGTTTGTTTGCAGATAGAATACTACTATGGAAGTTTGTTGATGGATAATAGATGAAATACTTTGCATTACACTTCGTCGAAGGTGTTTATATTACTAAATCATGTACCCGGGCATGTACTTTATACGTATACCATTGCCAACATTCCAAAAGTCCTTTAAAGTACAGTGTTCTGTAGAGAAATTAAGCCTTCTAGATGTTCTCGCTTTTCTTTCGACTTGACATAATTTCTTCATCGAATGCGTTATCTAGACCTGCATGTTTGATTGCTTGTTGTATACTAGTACCTTATCATTCATCATCGTTGTATATGTCAGGTATGTCTACCACATAGAAAGTAAATGTCACACTGCATGAATGATTAACCCAAAAACAAACTCCTCACTTTACAGTCAGGAATTCAATATTGGATGTTTGTTGGCAACCCCATATACACAAATCATGCTAGTGATATTGTGAGACATTAAACGGAACAAAAATGTTTAAAATGTACACTTTCTGATCATTTATTTGTGTTTAATGTGACGTCATTGAAATGAGTTGGTGTGTATGCAATTTTTCCATTAAACCAATTAAAAAAATATCTAATATCCATTGTGAAACAAGCTATATCAACTTCACACGTGAGTCGCTCTTGCTGGCTGGGGTGTATATAAGGGGCCAAGGGTACAAACTGGGTTTCCCAGAGAAAATTCACGTGGTCGAGCACGTGACCCCATCAGCTTTTCACGTTTGATCGAGGATTTTCCCATTAACCTTAAGCTTTTTGAAGTGAAAGGGTTTTAAGATGCAATTTTATAAGCGAAGTAAAACAAAACATGGTATAGTCCGTTTTAATATTCGTAGTAGATACTGTTTCCAAAAACATCGTGAGAATGAATAAACAGGTTAGATAAGATGATGATAAACCGTTACCAGGTGGATGAGCTCGTTTATTGGAGGCATCAGACAGACGAATGCCTCTGAAGAGAGTAGATGTGCGCACCAGCCATCGTCGATTCCTACATGTACAGCCATTTTACCTGGTTACGTCATCGTCGATAACGAAAACAGAGAGTTCAAGGAGTACAGCGAAAACACGCACGCGCACTAATATGTCATATATCGCACGTGAAGAAAAGGATGTTTGCTGTCTATCGCTGAGAATATCTACTTTTTTCATCTGATTCCAAATGTAAGAATTTATCTAAAAGGGCTGTGTACATTTCTGTACTTGTTTAGTGGCGATTGACCTGAGATATCTGTGTACCAGACTATAACATTTTATCTTAAATAAAGAAAAGAATGTTTAGTGGCATATATGTTTATGATGGAGGATTTTTTTTTAAATACAATAAATAGTTATGCATTTTTAATTCTTCTATGTCAAATGAAATCATTAATATTAAGTTCTAAAATGTTTTTTTAAGAATAAAGACAAAAAGAAAAAAAAAGAAAAAAGTTTCATGTTGTTTTCTGTACATGTAATTGATTGTTACAGAATTATCACATATATTACTGGATATGTACTCCCTAAAAAGAGACGAGTACATGGCGATGATTTTGACTGTGGTAAAGGGTGACATGTCGATAATTACTCAGGTAGTTTTGTACTGTGACTTACAGGTAAACCATGTCGTGAATTAAGCACTGGTGACTTATATGTAGTAGGATAAACTCCTTGTTGACATTTTCACAAGCATGGCCATAAAGGCCAAAACGGGTAAGGAAAGAATCGAAAAGATGTGCGAGAATGGGAATTCAACTTCCAATCTTTACTGGAAAGGATATACTGGTGATAATAATGATAATTTATCACGTTGTATGGGACAAATTCCTATTTTTTCTTGAAGTAACGGGAGATGCTAACGGGAAACAACAACAAAATTTCAGCATAATAATTCATCAAAAGATACAATAATATATATTGATGATGTGTTTTATCTGATACTTTACTTCCAGAATTTGCTTTTCACTTTGTAATCTTACACTGTAATTACGGAGGTTCATACATTGTTGCTACAAGGAATTAGTACGTGCTTTTGATTGGGCAAAAATATCGTATGGCGACATAGCCGTGATTTGGAAGTCCCTCACTAAAGATCGCTCGAAACTAATTATTTTACTGAATGCTGCTACTAGTGACACCATTCCATCAACTAATCGTCCATTTGAAGTTCAAATGAGAATTTAACATCAAATTAAAGATTCAAAATGCCAATACCTGAAAAGTAAAGGCATGGGATGGGTTTAATGGCAAAAAGAATACATCGGTTCTTGAAAGATATGAACAATGAACGAGGGAGTGCCGACCTGGTAAATTACCACCGTAAAAATCCCACGCATTCTATTTCCTGTGGCATGGCTTTATGTTTTCGTTTTTATCTAAAGACGTTAATATTTATTAGCGTACATGTATGTAGGAAGTACCTATTTCGTATGTTAATCACTACACTGAAAACTTCAGAAATGTATTCTTTAAGGACTTGGTTCTGGTGAAACAGCAGCTGATTGGCTGATTTAGTTGTATGAGACTTACAACCTGTGTTCTATCATTAGACAGTTGTAATGTACACTGTATCTTTGGGAAGCAGTGATTGATGAGACCGATCCAGCTAGCGAGCCTGAATAAATAATCATAAAATACACCACAGGATCACCGGAGAAATAAGACGACATGGAAAACATTAAGATATCAACTAAAAACATACATGCTTACAAAGATAAAAAAAAAAAAAAAAAAACAGGTGGTCCGAAAAGAAAGCTTCTTCGGCTTCAATGACATTCGTCATGTAAATCTAGGTAAAGTCCGGGCTAAGTCAAATTCTCAAAATGAGAACTAGGATGGTGAAACATGGATTTTCCTTGAATCAACTGTAATCTAACATCTAGTAATGCAATCTGTGCGAGTTGCATGAGTGTGATGAGTGTCTACATTTTGTTCGTGTTAGTCTCTTTGTCATAGCGCGAAACTGAGGCCGATTTCGTAGTGCTGCCTCACTGAAACAACTGCCGATTACACCCATCAGGACACCACACCCGGTCACATTTTACTGACAACGGATGAACCAGTCATTCCAATCCCAAAATGCTAAGCGCTATGCAGGAGTAGCAACTTTTTGTAAACTCGGGTATGTCTTTGTAGACTCCGGTATATCTTTGTAGACCCTGGTATGTCTTTGTAGACTCTAGTATGTCTTTGTAGACTCTAGTATATCTTTGTAGACTCTAGTATGTCTTTGTAGACCCTGGTATGTCTTTGTAGACTTTGGTACGTCTTTGTAGACCCTGGTATGTCTTTGTAGACCCTGGTACGTCTTTGTAGACTCTGGTATGTCTTTGTAGACTCTGGTATGTCTTTGTAGACTCTGGTATGTCTTTGTAGACTCTGGTATATCTTTGTAGACCCTGGTATGTCTTTGTAGACTCTGGTGTCTTTGTAGACTCTGGTATGTCTTTGTAGACTCTGGTATGTCTTTGTAAACTCCGGTATATCTTTGTAGGCCCTGGTATGTCTTTGTAGACCCTGGTACGTCTTTGTAGACTCGGGTATATCTTAGTAGACTGTGGTATGTCTTAGTAGACTCTGGTATGTCTTTGTAGACTCTGGTATGTCTTTGTAGACCCTGGTATGTCTTTGTAGACTCTGGTGTATTTGTAGACTCTGGTGTCTTCGTAGACTCTGGTATGTCTTTGTAGACTGGTGTATTTGTAGACCCTGGTATATATTTGTAGGCCCTGGTATGTCTTTGTAGACTCTGGTATGTCTTTGTAGACCCTGGTATGTCTTTGTAGACCCTGGTATGTCTTTGTAGACTCTGGTGTATTTGTAGACTCTGGTGTCTTCGTAGACTCTGGTATGTCTTTGTAGACTCTGGTGTATTTGTAGACTCTGGTGTATTTGTAGACTCTGGTATGTCTTTGTAGACTCTGGTATGTCTTTGTAGACCCTGGTATGTCTTTGTAGACTCTGGTATGTCTTTGTAGACCCTGGTATATCTTTGTAGACTGTGGTATGTCTTTGTGGACTCTAGTATGTCTTTGTAGAATCTGGTATATCCAGGCCTGCAGACAGCACTTAAAGCTTTCCTCACAAGGTCGAACGTTCATCTAAGGTAAAAAAAAATAGGCAAGTGTCAAAGGAGACATTAAGCAGAAGAAAGTTATCCGAAAAAGAAAATATAAAATCCCAAATAGTCACGATCATGCAATTGGGGCAGTAGGTAAATTTCTTACGCTCTTTCTTCATGGCATTGCTGCTGATGGTGGTATCCCTTGGTATATAGATTATGGTTATAGACATCTGGCTAAACACATTGTGTGATACTGTTTAGATAGAGAATGTGTGTAAATGACATGGATAGGTTCTGTGAATTACGAGCACTAAAAGAACAGTACAGGTGTGTATGTCTTCCCATGATTGGAATCAGGTGTTTCACACATCCACATCCTCTCAGTCAACAAGTGTTGATATTTCGTACACTCTGGGATTTCGTACAATGTATTGACAAAACCACATCTTAACATGTGGTGTTTTTTTGTGTCAAAGACAGATGTTTATTTCTTGATTTGGATCAAAATTCTACCTCCATTATTTGTTCGCATTGCCGGTAATATTTAGCTGAATCATCTTTATCATGGCAAATTCCCCAAAAAATCATCATTGCCATAGTAACATTTCCTCGAACAGAGAAACATCCTGTTTTACAATTTCCATTATTATACCTTATGTAAGATTCTCGCCTTATTATTGGTCAATTCCTAATCACATGACCTGAAACAATATGCAGTGTCAGAAACAGCGGTCAACATTGCCGTGGGATATTGCAATGTTCCCCGCTCCGCCCGAAAACGCACGATTGTTTCTTACGGAAAATCCCGAACATTGAGAAGGGAGACAATTCTTACAAACGCAACAGTGACACAGACAACTTGTAAACATGGAGCAGACGTCCAAGAGGTTTGCCTCAATATCTGAGGAGGATATCGATAAATTGATATCTATTCGGTATAATAAAATAAATAGTGCCCTTGTCTGAGGGGAATATGGAGGATTGTGTCCCCTCGAGAACAGTATCTTCCCTCGCCTATCGGCTCGGGAAGATAATGTTCCCTCGGGGAAACAATCCTCCATATTCCCCTTAGACAAGGGCACTATTTATATAGTAGTAACAGTATTTCTGCCACAAATAGATGGGTGTTATTCAACTACCACACGTGGAATAAAGTCTTAATGCGTCTTGATTGGTTGACATGGTGACCTTTGACCAGGACTACTTTTTAATAACATAGTTCAATTCAATTTGATTTGCTGACAATTGAAGGCCGCTTCACGATGTCCTGAAAATGATAACGCGTAAGAAGTAGTTGGTAGTTTTTTTTTATATTATATTCGTGAAAATATATATAGATTCTTATCAATTTATTGCTTTAAAAGAATAAACCAGCTTATGCTTTTCTTATGATTTGTAATAGATTGTATTTTTTACATACATTTCCGAATTTGTCAGTTTTGCATATTAATTAGCGGCATTTCAAATTAGGTCATGCCCTTACACAACACCTGATATTGTGAAAAGAACATTTGTTGACACAAAACAGGTCACTTCATTCTCAGAATAACTTTTCTATTGTGGTAGAAACAGGTCACACTAACTCGTAGTTGTTGTATATGATATTTCTTTAACTCTCGCCAATTATTTTTCAAAAGTTACAAAAAACATTCGCTGTTGTATTTTTGGTAATTCTGAAAAATAACTTACGAGAGAGAAAGAAATACCATATACATGTACAACAGCCACCCCTTGTGTTAACTCTATATGTATATACATTTTACATGTCTGATAAAGGTACGTCATAGGTCGTGTTCTGTGAATATAAATACAGTTGTATGAACTGACTAACTACTATGAAGTACATGTGCTCAAATTAATATTCTACGAAAGAAATAACGGTGTCACTTCCATATGTACATACTGTGTAAATATCCAACACAAATCTGATGTTTGATTAAACAGAAGGTTATGATTTGTTTTAATGTTGGTAAAATATAAGCTCCTAACATTAGAAAAATAAGTTCTGTTATGTTCGTAGAATGCACGTAAGTCGTGCTACTAAGCCTCTGATACTAATCATGTAACTTCTCCCTACGTACACGAAACAACATGTACCTCTTATCTACATCTCACACATAGGTAAGATACACTCGATAAACTTTCTGAATATATTTAGACTTTTTCGAAAATGCGTAGAATTTTATAATGTATGAATTACATTAGGCCGCTAAATCCACCTGAAGCTTGTGTGAGTTTGGGCACATTTTCTATGTAGATATTTATCTCTAAGGCCATAGAAAAAAAACTTGAACTATCCTTCTTAGTATTCCCAGCTGGAGTTCTGACAGACTAACCGGTCGACCGCAAAAACGATTTAGCTGACATCACAAAAATATATAGCGGTATATATGGAGGAGAATCATCTGGGTCGACCTATATGCTGTCTTACATTTTAGTATCTTACCATTTGAAATGGGAGAATAAATTAGTTGTGCACTTCAATAAAACCCAAATCATTAACTTCTATTGTATTCTATATTAATTCATACCTATTCTTTGATACAATTTGAAATAATTGCAATCTTTCTTGCATAGTCCTTGTACAGTTTGTAAAAAGTAACATGTTTTGATTTTTCGGCAACTTGACCATCATTAATATGGAACATAGCAAAAGAATTGAAGATTATGAACTTTTCACAATTAATGGTAATCAAAACAAAAGACAGTGTTCTTACAAAACAAAATACATGTTTCCCAAAGAATTTGTTTAAGATGTAAAATTTTATCACGAGACGTGATATGGGCAATTTAAGACGTATAAAACAGAGTCCGTGGATAGATACAAGTATTGATCTTCGTTTTGTTTTAGGAGGAATATATCACATGCTAATTAGATTATATCTTTAAATTTCACCCGTCTTTTAATATTTAATCTTTTTAACACGTCGTAGAGAATGTGACAAGAAGACTGATAATTCGTTTAAAATTTCCTGTAAGTTTTTTTACATGTGATAGTTTAATAAAATGTCTGAGAAGGATCATAATACTATATAAAACTGACATTGTCGCTCACTAATACACTAGAAAGTGTCGGCGAGCCCGACACCTTGTTGTGACAAGTATTCTGATACAGTTAATAAAACAAGATGTAATACAATGCTCCAGGAAATAAAATATGCAAGATTTCTCGATTATAATCTATATGCACACGATGTAAATTAATGTTTCTTATTGTATGTTTATTAAAAAGGAACTACATGTCTAGAATTTCACGGCTTTTTAACCATGCCTATTAAAACTCGTATTGTGTAAAATGAAATAACGCACTTACACGTTATAAAGAGCACTTTATAAATTTTATTTTATGAAATGAATCATATCTTCTGTCTAGAGAGGCTCGATAATATCATGTTCGTTGGAATTTGGGTCAGCGGGAGAGTTCCTACTGAGAGTTAGGCAAAAAGCGTTGACGATTACAAAATATCATAATTTCTCTGTAACAACGATGACAAGGATAAAATTTAACATGATATGTTGTTAACAGTTACTTTTACGGTTGTATGTAATTTTAAAGGTTAATTGTAACTTGTCGTAATTTCGGATCGCATTTCAAAGATAACTTTTGAGAGAAATAAATTAAACCTTTAAGTGTCGTGTAACGTGTTTGCAAATAAAGATAACAACAATGTCATACCTTATTACAAGTATGGTTAGGTTTTTGAAATATGTCTTAAGACAGCCTCTGTCGGTAGTACAAATAGAGAAGAAACTTCCATCTTTCGGTTTTACATGAATTACCCACATAGACTAAATGCATGTCAATGTGCAAATTCCCGAAATCCACCATTGAACATATACAAGATTAGAAGCTCTTAATTATTCATTTGGAGTTTTCTCATATGATGTAAATTAAGAAAAACTCGCTTCTCATCATAAGTGTTGATTTATTTTTCTTACTTTCATTAAAACCCGTATTATCCCCAATTTACTCAAAGGCATGTATGAAACTTTGTACTTTTGCTGACAACATTTCAGATGTTTACCTTTAGATGGGAGATGTGAGATGTGTCATCTTCACAATTTGAATTTCTCGTCTAATTCTAAACTATTCTCATATTTCGTTGGTATGTTCCCAGTTCCTCTGTAACTCAAGCCGGCCTTGTTTTTGGTCATTAAAGGGGACAGGTATCGTACACAACTATACGAAAGTGTTGTAAACGTCGCGTTTTAGCGGGCGTGGGACTTCTCATATGATTTCTGGTGTCGTTATTCTGTACATTTATAGCTTTAAGTTGCGTTACCCAATAAAGTTCACCCAAAAACTATTTTATAATTTGTCATTTAAAGTATCCGATAAGAATGCTGTGCGTGTTCTGGTAAGTAATTATTCCGGACATGATTCAGAAATGTTGCAATTAAACTTTACAGAGTTTTTAAAACACAACGTAAGCCCCTGGGTTGATTTTTATCTTTTTTCATATTAAGTATATTTTAAGTAAGATTAGAGACGGATACCAGGCTAATCCTTGATTTCATTGATAAATCTCAAGATATCTGATACAAAGAAGAACAGCGCATGATAAATCAAGACTTTAAGATCTAGAAGCAGTTTCTACTTTAAAGATTGTGAGTCTGGAAGTCCACACTGCTTGACTATCATAGAGAATGTATCTTCATATACATACATATACATATATACACTGTACAACATGCACGATGTCTATCGGATAGGAGATAGCAACTACATGTCATATCTTTTCCACCAGTTGTTCGAGACTTGATCAGTATTTTATTTTTTATTTATTTTGTACAAAATTCCTTTTTAATTACTTAATTAAAATAACTTCAAGCATGTTAATATCATAAATATGTGTCTGAACAGTCGTCATAAGTTCACGTGGGAAGCATATGTCGCCTAGGACGTTGCCCTTCACCAATTCAATAGCATAACTGCACTATCTGACGTTGAATTCGTGCACGCGGTACAAAAATAACTAGGGTGTAGACATATATATGTAATGTGTTATACCCAGCAATATTAAGGAAAAGAAAAAACACCATTATCTTAGTTGATTAATGGAAAGTTTTCTTTTTGTGTTTCTGACAAATGTTCCTGTACCGTTTGTAGTATTTGATTATGTATTTAGCGTGTACGATAAAGATATGTCTGTGGTATTGTCTAATTAATGTCTCAATAATACACACAAGATCACAGGAGGAATCCGTAATAGTTATCATAATAATATATACACTTTATTACGAAATGTCGGTTATGTGCCAAAATAGATAATTTGATGTGTTTATTTAAAGACAATGTCCCTGAAAACATTTAGGATTATGGCGTTAGTTCCCGTCAAAGTCACAAGTTGCTTTCCTCTTAGTTTTGGCTTGATAATTTCGTGTTCTGTCAGTCATCTATGAATATTAATCACTATATCATCTACATAGTGTCCATATCCACAGTATCTTAACGTGCCAATTAATTCATATTACCCTAAATATTTATAATTATTTTCTAGTAAGCAAATACAAGTTTATTTTAGTGAAGGCTTATTGTCAAATTAGACTAAGTGTTGATTTAGTTTTTATGGTGAACTACCAACTATAGATTATTTTGTGCAATATGATGAAATATGACAAATCCAGAACTCCCACGATATGTATCAATTACCTATATACCAAACTCCTACGATATGTATCAATTACTTATATACCAAACTACTACAATATATATCAATTACCTATATACCAAACTCCTACGATATGTATCAATTACCTATATACCAAACTCCTACGATATGTATCAATTACCTATATACCAAACTCCTACGATATGTATCAATTACCTATATACCAAACTCCTACGATATGTATCAATTACCTATATACAGAACTCTACGATACTTTCTTGGCTGTGGAAAAAACGCATCAAATATCGCAACGCGTGGCGACATGGGCTGGGATTCCTGTATGGTGAAACAAAAACTTGAAGTGTGTAGATTGTGGCTAAGACTTCGTAGTACAGATATGGACAGAATAACGTATAAGATACATGCATGGTCTCTGTCTACTCCAAAGAGTTGGGAAACCAAAACTAAGAAATTTCTCCAGGATCGTGATCTTACAGACTTTTTAATACATGATGTTAATAAAATTCATTGTTTAAATATTGCTAAAATAGTATTAAGTATTGAGGATAGAGGAAACTGGTATAGAGATTTATGGAATGATATTGGTAATGAGAACGGAAACAAACTTAGAACTTACAGAAAGTATAAATATTGTGTTACACCTGAATATTATGTCACCACGATTATCAGTAGGCACCACCGTAAATGTTTAGCGAAATTTCGCTGTGGTAACTTAAAATTGAATATAGAGACCGGTCGGTACACTGTTCCAAAAACTCCATTACAAGAACGAGTTTGTCGATTATGTAGTTCAAACCATATTGAAGATGAAACTCACTTCCTGATTGATTGTGATTTTTACGATGATTTAAGAAATACTTTGTTGGAGCAAGCAGGAGTGTTTAATCCTACTTTTTTTGAGCTTGACTCCCAACATAAACTTATATATTTAATGAATAATAATGCACTACAGTGCTCATTATCATCTGTTTTATATAAAATGTACAGAAGACGGCAATGCTTTTAAGGGTGAGATATTTTAGAAATTGTGTCAGATTTATCTGATTTTATCATAGTTGAATATTTTATGAATTGGATCAGGTTTATTGTACATTTTAAAATTGTAATATATTGTAAGCAAATGTGACAATACTTTAGAATATTTTAGCATGTATTTCTTAAATTTAGTTAATGCATAGCTCTTATTAGATGATGATATGACAGTGTCTCATAGGTCGAAATCGGCCGGGTGTTTTAATAACTCAGTGATGAAAACTGTATTTTATGTATTGTATTGAAACATGTGACACTTGAATAAACTATTTTTACCTTTTACCTATGTATCAATTACCTATATACAGAACTCCTACGATATGTATCAATTACCTATATACCAAACTCCTACGATGTGTATCAATTACCTATATACCAAACTCCTACAATATGTATCAATTACCTATATACAGAAATCCTACGGTATGTATCAATTACTTATATACCAAACTCCTACGATATGTATTAATTACCTATATACCAAACTCCTACGATATGTATCAATTACCTATATACCAAACTCCTACGATATGTATCAATTACCTATATACCAAACTCCTACGATATGTATCAATTACCTATATACCAAACTCCTACGATATGTATCAATTACTTATATACCAAACTCCTACGATATGTATCAATCACCTATATACCAAACTACTACGATATATATCAATTACCTATATACAGAACTCCTACGATATGTATCAATTACCTATATACCAAACTCCTACGATGTGTATCAATTACCTATATACCAAACTACTACGATATATATCAATTACCTATATACAGAACTCCTACGATATGTATCAATTACCTATATACAGAACTCCTACGATATGTATCAATTACCTATATACAGAACTACTACGATATGTATCAATTACCTATATACAGAACTCCTACGATATGTATCAATTACCTATATACCAAACTCCTACGATATGTATCAATCACCTATATACCAAACTCCTACGATATGTATCAATTACCTATATACCAAACTCCTACGATATGTATTAATTACCTATATACCAAACTCCTACGATATGTATCAATTACCTATATACCAAACTCCTACGATCAAGTACCTATATACAAACTCCTACGATATGTATCAATTACCTATATACCGAACGTCCTACGATATGTATCAATTACCTATATACAAACTCCTACGATATGTATCAATTACCTATATACCAAACTCCTACGATATGTATCAATTACCTATAGACCAAACTCCTACGATATGTATCATTACCTATATACCAACTCCTACGATATGTATCAATTACCTATATACCAACTCCTACGATATGTATCAATACCTATATACCAAACTCCTACGATATGTATCAATTACCTATATACCAAACTCCTACGATATTATCAATTACCTATATACCAAACTCCTACGATATGTATCAATTACCTATATACCAAACTCCTACGATATGTATCAATTACCTATATACCAAACTCCTACGATTATGTATCAATTACCTATACAGAGCTCCTACGATATGTATCAATTACATATTACCAAACTCCTACGATATGTATCAATTACCTATATACCAAACTCCTACGATATGTATCAGTACCTATATACCAAACTCCTACGATATGTATCAATTACCTATATACCAACTCCTACGATATGTATCAATTACCTATATACCAAACTCCTACGATATGTATCAATTACCTATATACCAAACTCCTACGATATGTATCAATTACCTATATACAGAACTCCTACGATATGTATCAATTACCTATATACCAAACTCCTACGATATGTATCAATTACCTATATACCAAACTCCTACGATATGTATCAATTACCTATATACCAAACTCCTACGATATGTATCAATTACCTATATACCAAACTCCTACGATATGTATCAATTACCTATATACCAAACTCCTACGATATGTATCAATTACCTATATACAGAACTCCTACGATATGTATCAATTACCTATATACCAAACTCCTACGATATGTATCAATTACCTATATACCAAACTCCTACGATATGTATCAATTACCTATATACCAAACTCCTACGATATGTATCAATTACCTATATACCAAACTCCTACGATATGTATCAATTACCTATATACCAAACTCCTACGATATGTATCAATTACCTATATACCAAACTCCTACGATATGTATCAATTACCTATATACCAAACTCCTACGATATGTATCAATTACCTATATACCAAACTCCTACGATATGTATCAATTACCTATATACCAAACTCCTACGATATGTATCAATTACCTATATACCAAACTCCTACGATATGTATCAATTACCTATATACCAAACTCCTACGATATGTATCAATTACCTATATACCAAACTCCTACGATATGTATCAATTACCTATATACCAACTCCTACGATATGTATCAATTACCTATATACCAAACTCCTACGATATGTATCAATTACCTATATACCAAACTCCTACGATATGTATCAATTACCTATATACCAAACTCCTACGATATGTATCAATTACCTATATACCAAACTCCTACGATATGTATCAATTACCTATATACCAAACTCCTACGATATGTATCAATTACCTATATACAGAACTCCTACGATATGTATCAATTACCTATATACCAAACTCCTACGATATGTATCAATTACCTATATACCAAACTCCTACGATATGTATCAATTACCTATATACCAAACTCCTACGATATGTATCAATTACCTATATACAGAACTCCTACGATATGTATCAATTACCTATATACCAAACTCCTACGATATGTATCAATTACCTATGTACCAAACTCCTACGATATGTATCAATTACCTATATACCAACTCCTACGATATGTATCAATTACCTATATACCAAACTCCTACGATATGTATCAATTACCTATATACCGAACTCCTACGATATGTATCAATTACCTATATACCAAACTCCTACGATATGTATCAATTACCTATATACCAAACTCCTACGATATGTATCAATTACCTATATACCAAACTCCTACGATATGTATCAATTACCTATATACCAAACTCCTACGATATGTATCAATTACCTATATACAGAGCTCCTACGATATGTATCAATTACCTATATACCAAACTCCTACGATGTGTATCAATTACCTATATATCAAACTCCTACGATATGTATCAATTACCTATATACAGAACTCCTACGATATGTATCAATTACCTATATACCAAACTCCTACGATATGTATCAATTACCTGTATACCAAACTCCTACGATATGTATCAATTACCTATATACAGAGCTCCTACGATATGTATCAATTACCTATATACCAAACTCCTACGATGTGTATCAATTACCTATATACAGAACTCCTACGATATGTATCAATTACCTATATACCAAACTCCTACGATGTGTATCAATTACTTATATACCAAACTCCTACGATGTGTATCAATTACCTATATACAGAATTCCTACGATATGTATCAATTACCTATATACCAAACTCCTACGATATGTATCAATTACCTATGTACCAAACTCCTACGATATGTATCAATTACCTATATACCAAACTCCTATGATATGTATCAATTACCTATATACCAAACTCCTACGATATGTATCAATTACCTATATACCAAACTCCTACGATATGTATCAATTACCTATATACCAAACTCCTACGATATGTATCAATTACCTATATACAGAATTCCTACGATATGTATCAATTACCTTTATACCAAACTCCTACGATATATATCAATTACCTATATACCAAACTCCTACGATATGTATCAATTACCTATATACCAAACTCCTACGATATGTATCAATTACCTATATACCAAACTCCTACGATATGTATCAATTACCTATATACAGAATTCCTACGATATGTATCAATTACCTATATACCAAACTCCTATAATATGTATCAATTACCTATATACAGAACTCCTACGATATGTATCAATTACCTATATACCAAACTCCTACGATATGTATCAATTACCTATATACCAAACTCCTACGATGTGTATCAATTACCTATGTACCAAACTCCTACGATATGTATCAATTACCTATATACCAACTCCTACGATATGTATCAATTACCTATGTACCAAACTCCTACGATATGTATCAATTACCTATATACCAACTCCTACGATATGTATCAATTACCTATATACCAAACTCCTACGATATGTATCAATTACCTATATACCGAACTCTACGATATGTATCAATTACCTATATACCAAACTCCTACGATATGTATCAATTACCTATATACCAAACTCCTACGATATGTATCAATTACCTATATACCAAACTCCTACGATATGTATCAATTACCTATATACCAAACTCCTACGATGTGTATCAATTACCTATATACAGAGCTCCTACGATATGTATCAATTACCTATATACCAAACTCCTACGATGTGTATCAATTACCTATATACCAAACTCCTACGATATGTATCAATTACCTATATACCAAACTCCTACGATATGTATCAATTACCTATATACCGAACTCCTACGATATGTATCAATTACCTATATACAGAACTCCAACGGTCCGTTAAGTATCAATTATCGTTGATATAGGTACCTTCTGGACACTGTCGGACACTATGCAGGATTAACGTTATATGATATATTTTCATATAAGGCCTATTTTCAAACAAGGCCTACTTTCAAGTAACATTTGCTCTTTAGAAACTAATGGCGTATTTTCAGGATAGGCTTATTTTCGAGATCGGCCTGTTTTTGAGTTTTTAGAGTATCTTGGAACCTTATGTGATATATAAGAGGAGCGTTAGACTTGTTGAAAGATTAACTTATGCGAAGGGAACTTGGCATATCATAACCAATAAATGGGGTTGAACTTGAGGTTTCGATGTCTACACTGTCACCTTCATCACACAAATAACAAGAGCAACAGTAATTAATACAGAGGTGTTAAGTGTCCGATATTGTAAATAAATCGACAAGGTATGTACACTGATGTTGGAAACAGTGAACAAGTCAGTTCGGCTAGTGTTAATAATACTTAGACATAACTAGACAGAAAAGGCATCAAACAAAACTACAAGATTGATTCTGACAGTTGGTACTTCATTTTTACCTTGCTTGAGATTAAATTCGATTCTATTTTGGTATATGTAAACACCCTGTAGACACTTTCTCCCGTGCCACTTGTCAGTTCCATCCGACATGGTTGCATTTGTTTGATGTTTTACTTGTTACTTTGATCATCTCTTGCTTCATTTTACATAACGGTAACTATATCATTTACAGAGTAAACACGGGACCAAGTGCCTCTTTAATTCCCCGGAACTGCTGTTACGTGCAGAATCTCAGCATAGTCTGCTCAATCTCTGCATCCAATGCTGTTCCGTTTATCTAACAACGCTAAGGATTACGGCCTACGACGTAATCGCAATCTCGTCTTGTTTATAATCTTTGTATATACATTATACATTGTAGCATTCAAAACGACGCCAAGTAGCCGTCGCTATAGTCTAGAGTTGTTTAGAATAATTAATTCTGCTCACCACTTGTCAAATATTGCGGCCTTGACCGCATTTCGAAAGGATTGCTGACTTTACGTGTTCGAACTCTTTTTCAGCTTTAGGTGTCGAGTTGTAGAAATGCATTACATGTGCATCCTATCATTGGAACTGTCAATTAGGAAGCGCGTGTCGTGCGCGAGTTACGTAAGAATACATATGTAGAGTAATACGGTACCATGCATTATCTCCCCTAAATGTATTACAGCATTCCAAGAATGCCTAAAATATCTTTGCATGTCGTTATTAAAAACTTTAAATGATAGTACTAATGCATCTTTCTTTTTTCAGCTAAAACTCAAACCTTCTGCGGATTTGAGACCAAAGATGTGTGTGGATTTTCCCAAGAAAATGAAACCGACGATTTTAATTGGCTGAGGGCACGCGTCCAGACGCCCTCTAGTAATACAGGCCCAACGGGGGACCACACGTGTGGAGTCAAAACCGGGGGTAAGTCAGCATAACAGAACATTGTCTTTACGTCATCGCGTATTGCACCACCAAAGGTATTATGGTCATGAGCAAAAGAAGCGAGATTGTTTGTTTCCCCTGTGTTGTATCCTTGGTCTCTAACGAACAAAAAAGCCGCTCAACATGGGATTGCATTTCACCTCAAATGACAGGTGCCGAGACGCTCTGTATTTGATCTTTGTTTTTCATGATTTGTTGATAGACTGATTTATCTATTTCCGCCTTGCATGAAGTTTTCCTGATATATTTTCTTTTCTTTATTTCGACCAAAGAAGAATTGCCCAATGAGAAACAGAGGCAATAACTAATTTATTTTGATCTTTGAATATATTTTGTGCTCATTAGGCTCAATGTCAAAAGGTATTAATAAAGTTGTGATTTTAATTAAAATGCTGAAGTGGGCATTGTGTTCCAGACGAAAAAAGCGGTTCTGACGTCACATGTCACACCTGTCATATTATCGCTAACTGTACAAAGAACGATGATTCTTCGTCATCAAAATGAATACATGTACGTCTTAAATCGGTACATACACTGATGAACAGGATAGGAAAAAAAGTAGTTCCCCCGATAGTTAACCGCTACAGTATGTAGGTAGTATTGTTAGTATATATTGTATAATGATAACAAATAATTTAAAGTTTGAGTAAGATATGTTAAAAGTAGAATATTTCAGCGAATTACTATCACTATCACAGTGTAAGCATATATCAAGAAATGAATTTGACTGTGCTGTGTATTTACTATAACATAAAGTGTAAATAGTGTTCAAAGTTATCGTATCTAAAATCAAAACCTGATACGTATATCTGAATATTCAATAAAAAATTTAATGCGGTAGAATCCATAAATTTAGTAAAAACAACATTTATTATTGAAAACTTTTGTGGTTCAATTCGTTGTTCTTTCCACTATCCGTTCGTACTACGTAAAAGAGACCATCAAAATGCCACGTCCAGTATACAGTTTTTTTCTAGTGGGTCTTTTCTTCGCTACCTACGAAGATGAAATGTAATCGGGAAAAACTTGGTAGACATAAATATAGTCTGTTTCATAATTCCGTCATTCGTTTAAAACATCAACAAAAAGTACTTTCGTTTAGTTTATTTTTTTTCATTGAAACCAAAATGTTTATAAATACTTGGCGCCATTTTCTCTAATGGCTCGTTAACAAACGACGTAAGCCTGACTTGAGACCTTGTGTCTAATGAGTGTGATTACTGGGGTTACATTTGTGTGTGTTTACATCAAACCTGACAGTCGTTTATAGCGCATGTCATTACAGTGCCTTTAACACCAAGACACGGCCACGGGGTCTGGTGTAGTGTGCATGTCTGCTTCAGTAAATAACATGCTCTTCCTTGGCCGTGCTGAACTAAATACCTGGTTTTTATGGAGTGGATGAGCAGCTGTTTAATTCAACACGACGATTTATTTACCAAGAGTCATCCATCTTTCAGTTTCTCACCACCAAGCCTTTTTATTCTCCTTTTGTTCTGTAAAGCATCTGTTATAACGCCTTGGTTTTACTATAAAGCGTTTCTTCGTTGCGTGATGTTTCATCCGAGCTTATATCAGTGTTGTTTTGGGTTCATTACTTTTCATTAAAATATCGTAGAATATTGTCAGCTTTGGTCATCATATCATCATCTTTAACCATTAATGTAGAGATTGACTGAAATATCTTGAATTTATCTGATGATGAACAAGTTACATTTAAGTTTAGTTTGGTAGTTCTTTGTTGTCTAATGATAGTGTCACCACCTGTACAACGTCACTTTGGCTCCTACACGTGTTCTAGACAATACTATTTTTGCTGTATCACTGACTACAACCCCATTCTATGTCATGATAAGAATGATTCTGTTTGTATACTTACTGATATATTTAACAGAAATACTTGTTAACAATAAGTGAATGATGCGGACATCATAACCCTCTGTTTCGACCACAGGTGCCTGACTCGTTTTATAAAATAATAACATATAAGAGTACATATAAATGAGATTATATGTACTCTTATATGTTATTATTTTATAAAGGGAGTCAGGCACCTGTGTTTCGACCCTGGCTTAGCAATTCAAAACATCGTTCTGATATTAAACTACCGTTGACGACCTACATATATCTATCTTTTGTCTTCAGGTCTGTAAACGTGTGTTCTATTTTCGTTCTAGCCAAATTAGTCGCAGAGAGGTATTTTATCAATAAAATGTATAGATGAGCATACAGTCAGACTCGGAATTTCTCGGGTTGTTTCATATATGGTATAGCACACATTCAATCGGTTAAACTTTCTTTATTACCTCCCTTAGTACATTACAAGTAACACCAGAAGCAGTTGTTTTGGAAGAACCTATTTAATGAAGAGGAAACTTTTAGGAAATATTAGAAAACGAGAATTCTATGTTTTATTGCCCGTATGGTAATGTGTTTATGTCTTTGTGATATCTTTGTAAATATCAACAAGTGTTATACATGTATAAAGTGTTATATGAATTTGTTGTTTTTTTTTATTTTCAGGGCATTTTATGTACATAGAGGCCTCGGGCAGACGACCTGGGCAAACAGCGTCATTGAAATCCGTAAAATACCGCGCGTTAACTATGCAGTGTGTGGAGTTCTACTACCATATGTACGGCAGGACAACTGGCACTCTCAACGTCTATACAAAGGTAACATACACTGTGTAGCGATCTTATGGACCTCTACCGTCCATGGTCAGGCAATGTCTCCGTGTGACCATTAGCCACTATTCGTACGAGTCCATAGTCAGATATCTCCGTTTGACCATTACATTTTGTAGCTACCATTCGTACTAGTACATAATCAGATATCTCTGTGTGACCATTAGCTACCATTCGTACTAGTACATAGTCAGATATCTCTGTGTGACCATTAGCTACCATTCGTACATTTACAATCCACAGTCAGATAATGCTCAGTATGACCCTTAGCTACTGTTCGTATATTTACCAGCTATATTCATAGCTACTGTTCGTATATTTACCAGCTATATTCATACTATGCTGCTGTATAGTACATTATAATGTTACCGTGGATACGTTTCACTTTACCATCTATATTATAAGGTGACGCTCCCGTGTGGTCGTATGTTACTGTTTAGAATTAATAAGGCTGTACATTGGATATACTACGGTAACCCTACACAAAACCACGGGTGATTTACCATCGGTAATACTCGTTCTCGTCGCTTTACGCCGATGCAGAAGAATTTACACAAGACACACAAGATTACACCTTTCAATAAAAACTAAGAGTTGGAAACAGTAGAGTTAAAATTAATCAAAACTGCTGTTTAGGGACATCATACAGTTGTTTCTTCCTTCTATGACTCGATAGTGATGGTAGGGACATCATAAAGCTGTTTCGTCCCTCTAGGACTCGTCAGTGGTGTTAGGGACATCTTACAGCTGTTCATTGTATGAACCCCACAGTTACGCTAATAACCATAGATATTGATACCCAGGAGACGAAAGAGGAAACTTAAAATGGTTTAGAAGACGTACCAAAATCTAGATGGGGAGGCACAATAGACCCTTATTACAATGCATTCCATAAAAATATAACAAACACAGAAGACAGAATGGTAGTTACTAGAAAACGATAGCAGGACCAGGAGATTCCATAAAATCCAGGTGGAACCTGATCAGCATCTCATTATGCCTATACTTAAGTGAAAAAGAATGGATTAAAAGGTTTGCTTCTGTTATGATTCGACGTCATTCTAACAGAGTCAGCCAGTCGATGTAGGAAAAGACTCCTTCGTACGTACGAAACCAAACCAACGTTCTCGCTCAACTGACGTCATTAATCATTTAATTTTCCTGAAACTTCATAAAACACCTTCTGCTCCATCGATGACACCTACAAATTAAATGTGCAATGCAAATCTAGGTTTAACTCGACTAAGTTATATCCTCAATATGACAACTAATGCTGTTAGAACGGAACCACCAGATATGTCCCCGAGCATCGAACAAGTCTCACTTTATAATACCAGCAAATAGAGTATAATAATATGTTCCACAAAATAATGAATGTCCTAAATTGGCGTTTTTTGCAGGCACTTCTGAACAAAACACAGCTAAAACAAAATATTCGTAAAACAACCTCTAGCATACAGCCAGCACACACTTAATTATTAACAATAATTATGTACTTAGGTTTACATATTTATTAAATACAATTTCTTTATTCCATTCAGACGGATTCTGTTGAAGACACGCGGTCAGTATGGAGAACACATGGTAACCAAGGTGACGTCTGGCTCGTGGCACGGCTTGCTATCCCGGAACAATTAGCCCGCATCGGTTACCAGGTAAAATATAAAAGTATCTTAATACCGGACAAAGTATTAAAATATCTTAGCACCAGATAAAGTATAAAACCGCCTTAATACCGGGTAAAGCATAAAAATGTCTTAGTATCAGTTTCGTGTTTCTTTCATACTGGTATATCAAAGAAAGTTTAACCAATACCTGTATTGAAAAACATCTTTTGGTATAGACCCACAAAGAATGACACCTTACACAATAAGACCATTCCATGCATCGTAACGTGTGTCTGTGATTTTGGTTTTGCTCATGTACGGTATCAGTTCTAACAAAGATACATGTATATACAATTTTTGAATATGTAGTCGTAACAACGTGACTTTCCATGACGTCAGTAGAAATATTAGTACATATATATAAGTATTGGAGATATATAACATTCTCTGCAACTGTTACAGGTTGTGTTTGAGGCGATAATAGGGCGTGGTTACCAGGGCGACATGGCCATAGACGACATCAAAGTCACTGACGGGCTTTGTCCCACGGACAATCGGGCAGTCCCGATCCCAGTCCTGCCTCCGGATAACGATGTGACGCCATCTCCGAATATGACCGCGCCCGCACAAGGGATGAACATGAGGCGGTTCCGAAGGTTGAGGCGTATATTCCGGAACAGAAGACGACGGACAACTCCCTTACCAGTAGTGTCTACTACACCAACAACGTGATCATTAAAATGTTTGATAAGTAGAACTCCGTGTATGGAAAAACTGCTACAAATGTAAGCTCTCTGCCTGTGGTCTTGCACTATACGACCAAGCACACAATTGGTAAAAGTACGTTGCAGATTCGAAAGACTCTTGTGGTGTTTTGCTTGATGGAAGAGATGAGTATCGCGTGGGGCAACGACCACGGATACTTCCACTGACACTAAGGGGCTTACCGAATGCCTGTAATTGCATGTTGTACGGACTAGATGTGAATTTTAATAATTTTCTTCAAGGAAAATTCAAACGTTCGCCGTGTTTGTCTTTAATTTAGATTAAAAAGCGTTGATGTTTGATCATTGAACCATTCTGTTCCGCATCCTTCATGAAATCATACTGTAAATAATTGCATTTTTGGGGTGGTTATATTTTCTCCGGTGTTTATAAGACGTTAAATTTTGAGAACAATATGTGAAGAAGCCATACCCAAGAAGAGGTCACAAATAAAATGGATGGCTTGTTTGAACGTGTCTGAAAGCATACATTTAGCAGATAGATGAGATGTCCCAAACCGGTGAATTTTGAGAAACCTGTCTAGGTTCTTGACTCGGTTGGTCAAATCGACGTCACAAGCAAGCTTGGACGGCATTATAGAGGAGGAGAAATGTTTTACAATGCTTTGTTATACATGTATACGTAGTTATCGATGTACTGAGGCATGAGTTTGTAATACATAGTGCTAAACACTCGTATGCGGATATAAAACAACGAATTGTGTTATTAAACAATACTATGTATCGATTGATTTAGTGTTATCCATCAAAATGATTCTATGACTGGCTGTGATAATGTAGATCTCCCAATTAACAACAGAACGAAGGAGACAAGATAAAACTGTACGTACAGTTAAAGAGGCTTACCCGCAGACGGACCGGTAAACGGCACATCTCCGATCACTAAATAAACTTCAGTACACGTTTCTATGTGACAAAATTAGAGGCTTTCCGACTTTATTCCTTGAAAACAATTACAGAATATGTATTTAAAAGACGTTTTAAAACTCAACCTGAGAGGGAAATGTATGGAATATAACGGCAAATCTTCTTTGTAAATCGCCGCTGCCTTTGAAGTTATCACTGTGCGGCACTGTGCACGTGCTTGTTTCTTTGATGTGTCAATCAAATTAGACTCCACTTTATAGCGGGGACTTATTGCGGGTTGCGATTAAATAAATGATATTTAAAAAATGAGGTTTTAATATCACTTTTCAGCGTTTTATAAGGAAAATAAAATGAAAAACTCAACAATTCCAACAATCTGTCATGTGTAAAAAATCTTTTTCTATTAGCCAATTTTTCTGATCTCTCTGCGGGCAAGCCTCTTTAAAACTCATTTGTAACGGACAATATAATATGACCCCCCGCGTGGTATATTGTATTACACAGCGTCTTGGCACCGAGTCCCTGTGTAAAAAGTTGCAATATTTAATATCTTGTGTTTTGTATTCGATTTAAAATATTTTGCTTTAAAATCCAAAATTTTGTTATTTACATTCTATATAATATTGCGATTCATATTGTATATCGTTTTTAATTTTATTTAAAACATATGTTACCTACAACATAAACGATTGATTAAAACACTTATAAAACGATTTCACAAAACAAATCTTTAGATATCAAATAAACTCCACATGATATTGATCAGATTCCTATACCTGATAACAGGATATTGATAAGAATCCTAAAGCTGGTTAAAGGATATTGATCAAAATCCAGTGGTCTTAATATCAATAAAAAAAATCAGATTCATTTTTTTTTTAAAGTTTATAGCATTCTCTTGAAAATGGAGTATCAACATTGCAATGCCTATACAATAATGGAGATCACAATTGAAGACACATATACATTGATAAACTTGTTGATGGAGTACAGATAGTCGAAAACATAAATCGGATACATTTACATGTTTTTTCTAGTAAGTCAATATCATTAGCACCCATTAAGGATTTCATTACATTTGTTCTGGTACAGAAGTAATCCCCTAAGTCTTTCTCTTACTGATAAATCAAGTCCATGTATAGTCTGATAAATAATGGAACTCGTCTCCAATTTTTCCATTGTTACAAATTGTGCAAATTCTATCTTCCAGAGCAAAATTATTCCGCCTTCTTGTTTCAATTACAAAAAAAAAGTTGATTAGTTGTTCTAAGCTCATATAATGTAATTAGGTATCTTTAAACTAGCAATCCAAGACAATAAAAGGTGACAAGAAGACTTTAAACTAGCACTCCTCGTGTCATACGGTAAAAGTGGATATTTTCGCGCGTTGAAATTTTCGCTTAGTCAGCTTCCAAACTGTTCGCGGTGTGGATAATTTCGCGCTGTCAGACATGTTGAAAATATTTTTTTTGCGCTGCGATGTCAAGGGGTATGTACATTTCAGTACGAGTTATCTCCCTTGTCCTAATAGTTGGCCAGGTGTCAAGGTAAGTACTTAGTATTAAACGTGAGTAGTACTTACATGTTGTTATAGTGTTAGTGCGTAAACTCGGACATGATTGGAGCAGTTAGAGGTTAGAATCTGGCACACCGGTCAAACCAGGTCACCGGACCCTAGTAATCAGGGAACTCCAGGAAATGTAAATCATATGAACATTTGAATGAAATTAGTGACATAGAACTGAGGAAATCTCCAGTACGTGGATCACCAAAAACCCACGACCCCTCAGGCAGAAAAAGAAAGCGTGTGGAATAAAATACACATAAATTATCAAGTGAAATATCTTTTTTCAATGTTTCTTACCGCTACTTAAAGCGTTTTGATCAGACGTTGTCATGAAAATGATGAGAGAATGTGTCGTAGATATAAAATATGTGTATTATCCGAGTAGGTAAGCTATGATTGACAGGTAAAGGTATAATTGAGTAATCGGCGTAAGGACGTACGGAATTCGTCATAACATTAAACAAGGGGTTGTCCTGTACAAAAGACAACAGAGGTATTCAACGTAGGGCGTATAGAACAACACAGTAACAAATTACACAACAAACAGCTCATATTACTGTATATACTACTTTTGATGTTATGATGTGAAACTGCAACATCTAAACAAAATCATTGTCTCGCGCGTGCAACAAATCACAAAAGGATTTTGTAACACCTGAATGAATCCAATGACTGTTCGTCATGCATAAAAAGATAAACACAAAAAGTCAATAGACATTGAGAAGTGTTAACACATGCGGAAGTCTTTAGGATTTTACCTTGTAGAAAATATCCATCTGAACAAGCTAGAATTGTGATTGGGGTCACTAGATTAATTTGTTATGAGATATTATATATGTATTAAGAAACTGTGCGCGACCCTCTTATTGACAGAATAAAATACACAATCATACCATTTCATATGGTTGTCCGTGGCCGGTGTCCCTCCTATCTAACCAACATACATTTCGCTTGTCATTCTGATATTCATTCTGATAATGTCAGGTGATTTCTGACAAATAAAATGCCATAGTTAACGCAATAAGGATTTAGCTTTACTCTCCTCTTTTAACTTCCCCGTGACGTTAAGCAAAGTCCATCATTAACACCCCTAAAGGAGTATCTGGATGTCAGTTCCAAGGACCATCTTGTTCCATCCTGTTACACTAATCCACCACGCTCGTCTGGGGATGAACTATATCTCTCTCAATAATCATTCGTGTTTGAAACTTAGTTAATAGTCCCATGTACATTTGTATGTCTGTAACCAGTCTGCTGTCCATGGTGGCCGAGTGGTTAAGGTGTCCCGACACTTTATCACTAGCCCTCCACCTCTGGGTTGCGAGTTCGAAACTTACGTGGGGCAGTTGCCAGGTACTGACCGTAGGCCGGTGGTTTTTCTCCGGGTACTCCGGCTTTCCTCCACCTCCAAACCTGGCACGTCCTTAAATGACCATGGCTGTTAATAGGACGTTAAACAAAATAAACCAAATTGCTGAAACCACTGACCACTTCCTCATCTTCTGTCTTAATTTCTGATAATTAATATTACAATGATTTAGAAATCTTCCTCCTGAATATATTGCCAACCTGCTACTCTATTGAAATCCTGATATGCTAGGTCAACACAATTTTGATATTTTTTGACGCTGTCCAGCAACTCATCAGTAAGCCAAAACGATTTTAGTGTAAGATTTCATTAATGTAATTATCATGCTTGCTTCAAAAACGTACATCCTAAACTACAAAATCTGCCATCTTCATCAACATTAGTTGTGGTACTTATCGCCGTGATATACAGACTTACCCCGTGATTTTAAATCAATGTAACAAAGCATACATGTAAAGTAGACTTTTGTATTTCAAATAGTGTTAAATACATCTCTCTTTGTAGCGTTACAAATCCATCAAACACATAACAACCTTTTTTTTTTCCTTTTCGGTTATGATGCATATCTTTATAATTTTCCGTTAGAAACTGCTTCTCATTCCTAATACACAGCCACATTCAACCCACCTGCAGGAATTTACAATGATAAGGAAAAATAAATACCCAGTATTGGTTTTTGATTCTGCTTTGTTTATTTATTATCAACTTTGACACAGTCATTTTTAACCTGCTAAATTTTAATACTAGAAAAACAATATGAACTTATAATACCTCGAGCTCTGTGTGCTTCAAAATTGTAGAATATAAAATACCAAGCAATCTAAATGGCTGTAAAATAGTGGTATACCTCTTGATAAAGGGGCAGCCGTTTAATATCAACAGAAACTTTTAATATATTTTAAAATTCAAGCAATTATATTTGCAAAGGTGAACGAGAACTACGCCTTCTAAAATTACAGATCAACTAAACTCCTCTTTTTTGAGATCATTATGCACTTCAGAAAAACCTTGAAAAGGGAAACCTGCGTCCAACAGATTGGCAAAATGACCAGAAGGGAAGCACCGGGACTCCGCTTACAAGTGTTATATAAATAATTCAAACATTCATCAGACTATGAAATATTAAATGAAAACGCTCATCAACAGAAATAAAAATAGCAATACTACACAAGATCACCAATTAACTTATTATCCACAATTCTACCATGTTTGCTTTGCAACGCCAGTTTTGATTGGTTTAAAACCATGTATTATTTTCCAATAATACACGCTCGTGCCAATAATACACGCGCGTGAGTCACGGCTGTTAATTATTTCTTAAATAAAAGGAGGAAAGCAGGGGTGGTTGGAGGGATGTCCTTTTTAAAATAATTATAAAACTTAATTTTTCTACGTCAAAGAATTTAATCACAACAATTTAGAAAGTTTTCCAAGATGGCGTCATAAACTTCCACGAATTAACCATAAAGTGGCGATTAACTTAGTGTTGTAGGGGCTTGGCTGAACCCTCGACCAATCAGAAGCTATGGATTTACAACGGGGGTACACAGTGGCCATAATGACTTTTGACCAATGGGAAGTCACTAATTAGCAAATTATTATTACATACATGTGTATACTAAAAATACAAAAACATGTCTATAAATAGACATTTGTTATATAAAAAAAAGTTAGTTGAAGCTAAAAGACAAATGTACAGTTTGTGGACTTGTCGAATAAGTAGTGTATAGATTATACTTGCGTTTGAGAATCTAGTTTCTTCACACTTCGTGTCAAATTTGCGTACGCTTGAGAATCTAGGTTTTTTTTACATGTTGATGTAATACTAAGAGCTCACTGCGGTAGAACAACTGCCGATTTCCAGAATATCACCAGCAATATATGTTCTATTAAAACACGGTGGGATTGCCGTGACTGGACACTGCGTGACAATTCCACAGCAAGTTATCGAGCCTTCCCGAGTACTACCACAACTTCCATCAGAAATAAATACTCTTATGGTGAGGAAACAAGGAAAATATGACACGAGCAAGGAATGTCGTGTTCGTCGCTATACAGTACAAAACGATCTGGTATGGTTGAAATAAAACAACGGCACATATTTCGACATCATTATTGGCACCAACACTCTTCCAGTAGATGGTGGCATTGCGTTTCACCATCTAGATGCACAATTAATTTATTCATCTTGGAGACAAAGTCCATGCTGAACGACAATCGAATCCATGTGATACGGATAGAATCAGCGATTATTGTGTCATTCTTCCTGAGCCAGACATTGACGTTCAGTCAGGGGTAGAAGATGTCCTTCAAGACGTCATTGGCCTCGACCAATGTGTCTGTCAGTGTTAGACGGAACGTGGTCACCATTTCATGACTAACTAGAGGTGATGTGTCCTTATCAGAGTTCACTACGAAACACTTTATCACACTCGCTTTTATATACCGATTTCATACAGGGTCTGGAGATTTCTACATAAATAGACCTCGTACATGTGAGTACATGTCTCAATGGGCAGGCGATTTATTGTGGTAAAAAGATGGACAATTTGCACAGCATCAATATTTTAAATTCATAGTGCATGATATGAGCATGCGCAAACGCACCCTAGAGAAATCGACATACATTGTGAACAGACAACTTGGCGATTGACACTTTTTCAATTAATTGTAGAGGATATCAAATAAATGTTAAAGAATAGTGACATATATCAATTCCTAAAAATGTTCTTTACTTCGCAGTACAAAATCTAATGTGAAAATGTGACAAGGAATTACTTCAAAAAGTTTTAAAACATTAAATTCTTGATCTGATATATGGCTGTTAATGTTCCATCCACAAAAATACAAAGTACGCGACTTCCAATCAATTGAAAAAAAAACACACGAGAAGTTACTACATGGAAGGATCTGGTAAGGAGAAGATCGATACTGATGAGTCGGAATACTCAAAGTTAATAAAGAATTTGAGCCTGGAAAATATAACACCAGAAAAAGACATCGGTGTCCTGGTAGACGGAAATCTTATTTTCGTCGCTCACATTCAACAAGTAGTAAATAAAGCGAATCGTATACTTATTCGCAGATCATTCGTGTACTTAGATCAGACAACATTCAAGCAGTTATTGAAGGCTCTGGTTAGACCACAGAATACGGTTATATTGTATGGTGTCCCTATAAAATAAAAGATATCGAAACATTGGAAAATGAGCAAAGAAAAACGACTTAGTTAATTCCAGGATTAAAGGAGTCATCATACAATGAGAGACTGAAAAAAACTAGGACTCTCAACTTTGGCCTATCAGCGATTAAAAGGGGACATCATAAATGTTTTAAGAATCATATACAATGAACACGGCCACAAGGTCACAAATGGAATTTCTGAACTTGAATTATCAAACCGAACAAGAGGATATATATCGAAGATTAATAAGAAATACTGCAAGCGCGATGTCAGAAAACTTTAATTCAGTTTAAGAATCGTGAACATCTGGAACAGACTTCCCGAACGTGTTGTTGTTTCTCCACCAACACAGACTTTGAAATCAACCTTGATGATCACTCTAAAATAAAACCATTTGGCAGGTTATAACACAATATCCGGAAGAGACATTAACATTTTAAACCAAAAATTCAGATATGGATATAGAGGCATATTGTCTGCATCCATTGATTATCATATCATTAAAATATCGTATCACTGTTTGGGAAGTTATGATTTACAAATGTTTCGGGTGACGTGAAAGTCGCAAGCTGCAATCAATTAACAATTTAATCTTATCTTTCTTTTCATAATGCATGTTTTTATTTATTTATTTATTTATTTATTTGTATGTATCTTATTTACTCTTGTTGAAGAATCGGTGGCCGAGTGGTTAAGGTGTCCCGACACCTTAACGCTAGCCTTCCACCTCTGGGTTGGACAAGACAAGATGGCGGCGCCCTATGATGACCGGGTATGGCGAGCTCCGTAGTTTTTGACATGTTTTGTGCATTTCCAAGATGAACTCAGATTTGTAGTCCCGAGCGAGGACGGAGGCAAGTCGCTGCAATGTAAGCATCTCGCTGTTTTGCTCATCCGTGATATACTTTGTGACTTCTGCACCATGACCCCGAGTGCTCACCTGTATTGAAGGTACATGTATATGGACGCACGCACAAAACACGACCGAAAATTCGTCACGCTCCATTGACACTCTACTACTCTGAGGATTTATATCGGCCTCATGTGGACTTCTAAAGGAGAATTATTATAGTATTTCTTGCGATAACCGTTTCACAACCATGGGTAAAAGCAAAAAAAGGAAGAAGAAGGATTTAGATGAAGGAGATGAAAGCGTGAGCAGTAACAATTCTTCAAGTACTATGAGTAGTATACTGAACGCTGTCAGTGGCGTACTGTACGGCAGCCCAACCAAGCTCACACCCATTCCCCCATCGTCCACTCCGAAACCGACATTTAGAGCCACGGATAAAGTTGATGAACAGCGCTTCGACGAAACCAACCGTAAACTCGACTTTATTCTCAGTAAAATAGAGAAGCTAGACATGCTAGACGTGATTGAGGAACATCTCTCCCATCTATCTACTCGAGTTAGTGAAGTCGAAAGACGAGTGTTGGACGCTGAGCGGAGATGTGGTGAATTTGAAACCACGGCTAGTTTTGTATCGGGAAAATACGACGAAATCAACGCCAAGTGGGTTAACAACAGTGATTTGACAGCGGCAGTCAAAAAGCATGAAGCAACCATCACTGAACTTTCAAGACAGTTAGAAACTCTCCGATTAGATCGCGATGACACCAAGCAGACGGTACTAGACCTACAGTGCAGGTCTATGAAGTACAACCTTTTGTTCACTGGACTAGGTGGAGAATCCCGGAATGAGGACACCTTAGCTCTCATTAGAGACTTCATGTATATTGAACTCGGCATAGAACGCAAAATAGAATTTGGAAATGTCCACCGGTTTGGAAGGTACATGCGTGGTAAGCCCCGGCCGATTGTTGCCAGATTTTTATACCACCAAGATCTCCAGTTGGTCAAGGGCAGATCATTTCATCTAAAAGGGACCCCGTTTGGCATACACGAGCAGTATCCTGTGGAAATAGAAGAGAGACGAAAGAAGCTGTATCCGGTCCTCCGAAGCCACAAGAACGCGGGTCAGACCGTGAAGCTGGTCAGAGACCGACTTTACATAAACGGCATCCAGTATGAGGAAGGTCAGACTGCTGGTGATAGCTACGCAGCCAACCGCGCCCATCAACACACCGGAAGGCCAAGAGAACCAACTTCAGGCCCCGAGGACAGGCAGCCCGTCCCCACCTCTGGTGGCGGTCAGCAGCGGCCTCCTATTGCTCCGCGGCGGAGAGTTCCGCCTGGGACTCCGTCCCGCGCTTCGAACGGACGTGCTTCTAACACCAACACGGCGAGAACGAGGCCGACCGGTGCTCCCAACCATTACAATCAGCCACCCAACACCAGAGGTTCACAGCGAACTTGGGATTCCAACGCGATTCCGCGTGATTCTCGGCTGAACGACAGGTAGGACAGTGAGGAGGGTGATCTGTCAATCCTATCGTGGAACATAGGCAAAGGACTTGTCAACAAGCTCAATGAAACTGACTTTTTAGAAATTGTTAATAAACATGACATTATATTTCTCTCAGAATGTTGGATCAACACAGATGAAGTAGATTTACCTGGGTATTGTACATACGTTTTCCTAAGAACTACTGGTAAAGGAGGCGGTATAGTGATTTTTTATAAAAGTAATTGCGCCAATTATGTTCGACTTGTTGAAAATATATATGAGTGTATATACTGGGTAGAAGTTGGTACATGTAATTTATTAGAACCTTTATTTCTATGTTTTTGTTACTTTCCACCGGAAAATAGTGTGTTTTATCATAATCGTGATATCGATATTTTTCAAAATCTTGAAGATTCTATTATCCGTTATAAAACGAACGGAAACATCTATGTTACTTTACTTTACTTTAAACATATTTTATTTACACATATTTGCAAATAGGATTTGGCACAAGTTATTACAACTTATGGAGCCATTTCCTTACAATAGTTACATAGACAACAGATGATATTACAGACTGATCAACTGCAGTACGAAAGAGATATAGGCCTACATAACATTAGGCACTCACACAAAATAATATAACAAAGTCAATAAAATTTTCAAACATGTTAAATATTGTTAAAATCTTGTTTAAAATCTTCCGCTGGATTTTATAAAATTTTGTACTTTGTTAAATACAACACAATTTAAATCCAAAGACATATTTTCATTTCCAAAAAGTAATAATCTTAAAGATATATTTATATCTAAATCACTTAAATGATTTAAAAGCACAACTCGAGCATTTGTGTAAGATTGACATTCAAAGAAGAAGTGATAGGCATTCTCACAATAATAGCCACAATTTACACAATTTGAGTTTTGGACCAGATTTGAACGGTAAAGATCATGATTAAGGGAACTGCATTCATGTCTTAATTTAGTGTGAATAATATTAAGTTTTCTATCACCAATTAAGTAATAAGGGGGTACTGAGCATGGTAAGTTAGGGGCTAAAGCTGACTTGAAAGCAGAAAAAGGCATGGATCTAATATCAGAATGTATAGAGTTCCACATCGTCAAAGAGGAAGGTAGAAAAGATTGGTTTGTAATAGACAGTCTAAAATTTGGGATTCTATATTTTTCATTATTTCTAAGACCCTGTCTGTTTTCACCGACTGTAGAGGGAAGTAAATTTGTAATGTAGTTTGGAGTTTGATGTCTATCCATTTTGTAAACTAATTGTAATTTCCGTCTTTTCCTTCTAACTGAAAGTAATTCTAGACCTGTTTCTGAATACAATGACTCGTTTCTAGCAAATAATGGTAACCCTGTTATTATCCTAGCTGCCTCCCGGTGAACCTTCTCTAACTTTTCTGAATCACTTGAAGTGCACCCATCCCAAACTTCACACGCATATTCTAAAACTGGTAAAATATAAGTTTTATAAATTCGTAAAAGAGCATCACGCTTTAATGTATATTTAAGTTTTCGCAATATATTTACTTTTCCCATAGCCGACTTATAAATTTCATTTATATGATCTACCCATTTAGCATCTGAATTTAATGTAACTCCAAGATGTCTATGCTTACTACTAAAATTTAAAAAATGGCCATCAAAAATCAGTTCCAGATCTTCATCAACGTTATCCGAATTAGAAATAAAAATAACTTCCGTCTTATTTGGATTAAAAGTAACTAGCCCATCTGTTTAAAGCATCCAGGTCTCTATTTAAAACTGTTTGTATTTCTAGACATGAAGATGAAGAGACTTTCAAAGAGGTGTCGTCAGCGAAAAGACGTGCAGTAGATTGAAGAATTTCTGAGATATCATTGATAAATATTAAGAAAAATAGAGGCCCAAGAATGGAACCTTGAGGGACGCCAGCATGTATCAAACCAAAATCCGAATAACAATTATTTATAAAAACTTTTTGTCGTCTGTTGGTTAAGTAGTTTTCAATCCATGATAGAAAATTTCCGCATATCCCGTATGACTTTAGTTTTACTAATAAACCTTTATGCCAAACCCTGTCAAACGCTTTAGAAATATCACAGAAAACTAAACAAGAATGTTTTTTTTCTTCTAGATCAAGGCAAATGTTATGATATAAATCAATTAATTGATATACGGTCGAGTGACCCGGCATAAACCCTGATTGATACTGATAGCAAAGTGAATTTTCAAGAAAATAATTATGTAAATACTTGAAGATAACTCTTTCAAATGTTTTACCAACAGAGGACAAAAGTGATATAGGTCTATAATTAGAAGGAGAATGCCTATCACCCTTCTTAAAAAGAGGTATCACTTTAGCAAATTTCCAAGTATCGGGATAAATACCAGTTGATAACGACAAATTAAAAAGCAATTCAAGTGGTCTACATACAGTTTTAGCAGTATACTTCAACATATGGTGGCTAATTTCATCAGAGCCAGAAGCTTTACCAAGTTTTAAATTCATCAAAACATCAGATATGTCATTTTGACTTATTACAGGTAACTCAAAAGAACTCTCTGTTTTAGGTTCTAACAAAGGAACATCGTTATTGTTGTCATCTATGCTAGTGATACTGCAAAAATAGTCGTTCAATGCATTACATTTGGCCTTATCATCGACTAATAAACGTTCCGAAATTGGATCAACTAAAGTAGGGATAGGACGTGATGTCTCAGAATTCCCCATCAATCTTTTGACAAGTCGCCAATAGTTTTTAGGATCAGACGAATGATACAACTCAATAAGATTTCCAACATTTTCATAAAAAGACTGTCGTGCATACTTTTTCATATTATTCACTTTATTTCGCTAATTTTTTAATTTAGCTATGTCCCGTGGATGATTGGTACGTTTGGCTATTTTCCGAAATCTATCACGAGCTCTCATATTTTTTCTAAGGTCTGAAGACATCCAGGGCTTATCGTTTGGTCTTACAGTAATTTCCTTATGTGGTATCGATCTACGAGCAGAATCAAGAAAAATTTCAGTAAAACGTTCACTGGCCGAATTGACAGAGTTGCATGTAGCGAAAAGAGTATCCCAATCATATTCTTCAACAAGACGATTAAAAAGTACATAGTCGCCTCTTTTATATAACCAAATTTTACGTTTATATGTTAGTTTCTGAAATGACGGAACAGAAATATATACATGTACAACACAACCTTGATGGTCAGTAACTACATTTTCAGTAGATACTACAGAGGAATAAGTGTATGAAATTGATTCTGATACCAAAATTGGATCGAGTAAACTTGACCTCGTGGGACTTATACGAGTAGGTTCATTTATGACATTTATAAAATTAAACGAATTTATTATATCAGATAAAACATGATTCTGTGACATAGTCAGCATGTCAACATTGAGGTCTCCAAGCAGTATGACATTACTGGATATTTCCACCGCATCACTTATTGAAGCCTGAAGATTTTCCCAGAATTGATTTGTATGAAAGGAAGAACGGTACACAGTCCCAATGAGTATGCTTTACCAGTGACCTTAATGCTAGAACAGGAACTAGGGACGATTTTATTGCAAATGATGGTCTTAACAGGTCAGATATCAATAATGTTTTTAACTATAATAACGATTCAACTACTTCTAAACGTACGAACATGGACAAAAACGTAAACACTTACGGAAGAAAATTATTATCCGTATGTAAATCTACCAGCATACGTATTGTAAATGGGCGTCATGCAGATGATAAGCAAGGGAGTTTTAATTTTTATAGCATAAATGGCACAAGCCTAATTGATTATCTGCTTGTGGACTGTGAATATATGTCACGTGTTCGACATTTTTCTTCCGGCGAGTTTAATACTCTGTCTGATCATTCAGTATTGTCTTTTACTCTTGAATGTAGTTATTTGAATGAAAATGTAAACCATGATGATAAATCATGTACAGGTAGTACTCTACCAAATGTCCGATGGAATGGAGATAGTGTTGGTAATATATCTAATGGTCTTAACGAAATGGCGGAAGTACTTATGAATACCTGTGGTATGCCTTTTAATACTAAAGAAGATGTTGATGTATGTATAGCCAACTTTTGTGGCATTGTAAATGATATAGTATTACCTAATTGTGATATCAAAACTTCGAACTATCAATCGAAATGTAGTGCATCAAATAAGGCGAAAACAAAGACAGAGGACAAACCATGGTTTTCAGAAGAGTGTAAAAGAAAATACGGGGAATATAAAAAGGCCTTATTTGACTATAATATATGTAAGTCTGTTTCAAATCACACTATTCTCATAAGAAAAAAGGCTGCGTACAAAAAATTAGAATTTAGATTAAAAAGGCAATATATGCGTCAAGAAGGTAATATGGTTGAGTTTCTCAGAAAGTCTAACCCCAAACAATTTTACAAATATTTCTCAAAACGTCGAAATAACGCCTCAAATTCTAATATTAATATGGAGGAATTCGTAGAACACTTCAAAAACTTGGGCGGAGACAGTAATTCTATTTTAGACAATATTCCTCTAGATATGTCAAATGAAAACACAGATTTCGCTGTGTTTGAAGAACTAGATCAACCATTTACTGAAGATGAGGTACATATCGCCATTCGAAATCAAAAAAGAGATAAAAGTTGTAGCGAAGATTGTATCTTTAATGAGTTATTTTTAGAATTTGAGGAAATTATGCTTCCGTGTATTACGAAACTTTGGTTATTTCCCGGAAATTTGGTCACGTGGTTGTATAGTACCGATTCATAAAAAGGGGGATGTTAACGACATAGGAAATTATAGAGGCATAACCCTGGTTAGCTGTATGGGGAAACTATTTACATCGGTCCTGAATAGAAGACTTTTAAAATTGGATAAAGACAATAACGTTATTTCTGATGCCCAATTTGGTTTTAAAGAGGGTAGTTCAACTGTCGACGCAATATTTGCGCTCCAATCTCTGGTTAACAAAACATTAAAACATAAAAAGAGATTGTATTGCTGTTTTGTAGACTACAAAAAAGCATTTGATCTTATTGACAGAAGTAGTCTTTGGTGTAAACTTGTAAAGCAGGGAGTCCAGGGGAAATTATTAAAGATTATAAAATCTTTGTACGATAATGTAAAATCATGTGTTAAGTACAATGGTCATATTTCAGATTATTTCAATAACCGAATCGGTCTCTTTCAACGGGAAGTCCTCTCGCCGATTTTATATAGTCTTTTTGTCAATGATTGTGAAATGAATTTTATTACTGAAAACAGTCCATCTGTTGAAATAGGTTTGATTACAATATTTTTGCTTATGTACGCAGATGACTCGGTTTTATTAGCAGAATCACCAGGTGATTTGCAATCTATGTTAAATGCACTGCTCCTGTACAACAAATGGAAACTTACACTTAATGTAAATAAAACGAAAATATTGATTTTTAGAAATGGTGGACGGGTAAGAGAAGATGAAAAATGGTTTTATAATAACATTGAAATTGAAGCTGTAAATGAGTTTAATTATGTGGGTATGCTTTTTAATTTCAACGGCAAATTCAACAAAACACAGCAACATGCGGCAGAAAAGGGAAGAAAATCATATTTTTCATTATTAAATAAGATTAAAAATCAAAACTTTAATGTTGAAACTTTATGTTCAGTTTTTGACACATATGTAAGTAGTGTATTAGGGTATGCAAGTGAAATATGGGGTTTTCACAGAGCTGTAGAAGTTGAGAGAGTGCATACACGCTTCTGTAAATATGTCTTAGGTGTTGCCAAAAATACATGTAATGACCTAGTACATTTTGAATTAGGTAGACTGCCAATGTATATTGTTAGAAAATTAAAAATATTGAAATATTGGATCAAAGTTAAAGATACAGATAATTGTGTGGTGAAAGCATGCTATGAGCAAAGGTTGTTAGATAATGATGAATGGACTGTAAATATCAGATTAGAATTGGATAAGTTAGGGTTGGGATACCTATGGAACAGTAATTACGATGGGAAAACAATGTATAAATTGATTGAAAACAAATTCCATGAAATTCACACACATGAAATGTTGTCAAATATTAGAAACTCTCCGAAAGGTGTTTTGTATCAACATTTGATAGATAATGACGGTCTGCAATTTTATTTAAGAAAACCTATTGATAAATTATATAAGAAAGGTATTTCAAGAATACGATTGTCCTCACATCAGCTTAATATAGAAAGTGGAAGATATACGAATATCGCTAGATCAGATAGATTGTGTACGGTATGTAATAACCGTGATATTGAGGACGAGTTTCATTTTATTCTTAAATGTCCTTTTTATTCAAATCTACGTGCTAAATACCTGAAGCCATACTATTTTCGTAAACCTAGTGTATTTAAACTTGTTCAACTACTTAGCGTAAATAATGCCAAGGAGTTGAATAATCTGGGGAAATTTATACATTTTGCATTTAAGCAACGCTCTGATGCATCATAATTTAGGTAAATTTATTTATGAAAATCTTGAAAAATATTATCTATGTACATCTTAATATCTATAATATTAGGACAATGTATAGCCATGTTACTCTCTTGTGCATTCACTGTGTATTGGTGTACGTGGGCGAGGATGCGTGCGCATGCGTACTCGTGAGGATGTGATCATGTGTGAGTAACTGTAGGTAGCCTTGTAAGGGTGCGTTTATATATATTTGTCACTCTCCTGTTAATTGCTGCATCAATTGTGTACTATTATTATCATGCTATATGTCATGAATCTCATAAGCCGTAAGGCTTACTGAATAAACAAATTGAAATTGAGTTCGAAACCTACGTGGGGCAGTTTCCAGGTACTGACCGTAGGCCGGTGGTTTTTCTCCGGGTACTCCGGCTTTCCTCCACCTCCAAAACCTGGCACGTCCTTAAATGACCCTGGCTGTTAATAGGACGTTAAACAAAAACAAACAAGAACCAAGCGGCAGGTGACGTGACAGTCGCCAGCTGCAAAATTGTAAAAAAGTATTCATGTAAGTGTATAATTATTATAACGTTGAATTATATTTACTATCATTATAACGTACATGTAATATTTAACATTAAGCTTAATGAAATACATGTATTTAAGCTATATGTCATAAAAATGAAATATCACCATGAACTTACCAAAACAACAATAGTATATGGACAGCAAATGCTAATTAAAGGAGAGTTAACTTCTAACCACAACTGTTTTATCAACCGAGGTAAGTATTACATTAATTTAATGTTGACTTCCAACCCAGTTTTCTCGTTACCTATAGCATCTGTCGGCTGTATAGTATTACAGCTAATGCAGGACCTGGTGGACGTATCGATTTACTAAAATAAGTGATATCAAAGCTTTTATGGGTGGCGATCCTTGTCAATTACGACATAAAGTAACGCATTAAAAAAGTAACGCATTAAAATGCAGAAGTAGCGCGTAACTTTTGTATTTTAACGCGTTACTTTTGCATTTTAACGCGTTACTTTTGCATTTTTTTTTTTTATTATGTCGTTAGGTGGCACGAGCCGCGGTGGCCAAGTGGTTAAGGTGTACCGACACTTTATCACTAGCCCTCCACCTCTAGGTTGCGAGTTCGAAAATTACGTGGGGCAGTTGCCAGGTACTGACCGTAGGCCGGTGGTTTTTCTCCGGGTACTCCGGCTTTCCTCCACCTCCAAAACCTGGCACCTCCTTAAATGACCCTGGCTGTTAATAGGACGTTAAACAAAAACAAACCAAACCGCCACCCATAACGTTAAACTTTGCTCTTAAATTGTAGATCATCCGTTTACATATTAGATTCAAACTCTTTCTGAATTTTTATCGTTTTCTTATATCGCAGGCGTCTGTTTTTGGTAGGAAGAAAACATATTAGTCCCTACATGTACTCAGTATATCATCAGACGCCTGTGTCTATATACCGGGTACTGTACACACTGTGTAAAGGGAAGTAACTCTAACAAGTGTATTAACCAGACATCGGAAGTGCAACCTTGCAAAGTCAAGGTCGTCCTTGCCGGTACAGCTGAAGGTCGATCGGACGAACACCATCACAGGCAAAGATGACTACTAAGTACACAATCGTGTTTGTCAGGCACGGGGAGAGTGAATGGAATAAATTGAACAAATTCTGTGGCTGGTTTGATGCCGATTTGTCAGAGCAGGGATGTGAGGAGGCAAAAAATGCTGGAAAGGTAAGTTAACGTTAGCTGTCAGTACAGTAGTCCCCAGTAGGCTATTGGTGAGCGCTGCAGGTGCCGATGCATTTCGAAACAGATAGCCAGTTGTAGACTACAAGTAATATTCTATCTGTAAGTAAGAACATAATTATCCATATAATAATACCAATGTTTACAATACAAATCACTGAAGTAGAAGTCTAGCCTACAGTAGACTTTACTGGTACAGGGTATCTGTTATTGATAATTCTCTCCCCTGCCTGGTCAACGATATTTACAACATAACAACTGTATGCCCGTAACAATTTATTGTATAACACATTAGAAGGCGTCAGCCAGTTAGGGTGCCATGCTCCACTTTACTTAAATGTCTCTGGTATGCAAATGGCATAAGCAAGGCAACCCCAAAAGGAAATACACCTCTAGCACTACATGCAAGCTTGTTATCGAACACACAGCTTTAAGCATCTACATGATCAAACTCAAATAAATGAAGATCAATTTAAACAAAGCTCAATTAAACAAAACTCAAATTAAACATAGCTCAAATTAAACATAGCTCAAATTAAACATAGCTCAAATCAAACAAAGCTCAAATTAAGCAAATTAATAATACTTATGAATAAGCATGTTAATAAGCAAACATATTAAACACAAATACAAGCAGTTTGAGGGGCCGCATGGGGTCCTATCTATGACCAGGGAGGGAGGGAGGGAAAACAAAGTTGACACGCAAGCCAAAGTATCTCGAATGAATAAAACTTCTGTGATTCAAACCTAAACCGGGACCTAGGGGACCCTGGGTAAATCGGGGATTGGACGGAGGCCGTGAGTACCAGCTTACTTCACTGCCCAATCATTGGACCCACAGGGACACACCCCTCACAGGCCCAGGCAAACGGGAAAACAATTAGCCATTTTACATTAAAATTTTACAATTCTCTCCCCTGCCTGGTCAACGATATTTACAACATAACAACTGTATGCCCGTAACAATTTATTGTATAACACATTAGAAGGCGTCAGCCAGTTAGGGTGCCATGCTCCACTTTACTTAAATGTCTCTGGTATGCAAATGGCATAAGCAAGGCAACCCCAAAAGGAAATACACCTCTAGCACTACATGCAAGCTTGTTATCGAACACACAGCTTTAAGCATCTACATGATCAAACTCAAATAAATGAAGATCAATTTAAACAAAGCTCAATTAAACAAAACTCAAATTAAACATAGCTCAAATTAAACATAGCTCAAATTAAACATAGCTCAAATCAAACAAAGCTCAAATTAAGCAAATTAATAATACTTATGAATAAGCATGTTAATAAGCAAACATATTAAACACAAATACAAGCAGTTTGAGGGGCCGCCAAGCCTCCGGCCACCAAGCCCGAAAAAACTGCGGGAGGCTGATAACTTGGTTAATGATGCAATGCTAAAATTGCATCTCTCATGTTTCTGCAAACCTGAAGCCTATCCTCTAAGGAAAAACTGATATACGTTTTGTAGGCGTCGCTGGCCCAATCCCCCTGCACCTGAATTAACTCCCCTGGAATCCCCAAAGAAAAGGCCCAAGTGGCCCCTCCCCTGCGAAAACTATGCGAAGAGAACGAGGCAGCATCTAGGCCTACACTATGAATAAGTTCCCGTAGCCTCTGCTGAAATTGTGGGTAACAAAAGGGGACAATTTTCTTTCCTGTAGTCTTAAGGAAGGCTGGGGCCCTGGGACGTGCAGGGTTTAGATCAGTCATGCGAACAAAGGCATGTAAAGGACAAAGTGGGGACCCAGGAATGGCCACCAGAGGGGAACGCACGATCCGATGTCCGAATTGATTGGTCTTAGACCACTTTACGACAACCAAGAGGACCCCATCCTCTACTAAAATATCCTGTCGTAAAAGATGTTTACTAGGGTCAAATTTGTGACTACTATTAGGCATTAAATTAGACTTCCGCAGCATGAGATAGAAACTGAATAAAAACATACACCACAGAGTGGTGTCCTCTGGATCATCATGATCTAGTCGCTGATGTATCTTACCGAGAATCTGAGGGGTGATAGGTTTCGCTTGAGAGGGACAATGTGGGTTCAACCTCGACAAACCTTTCAAAACTAAGTTCAGTTCATATTGTCTAATGTCATACTTTAAGTTTAGCAACATGTGAAGAGTTTTGACTCCCGCTATATAGTTGCGAATAGAATCGACACTGATGAAAGTCCGACTTAAAAACTGAGCGTAAAGGCATATAATCTCCGTGCTTACCGGCAACGGCTGTTTCCGGAACGCTTCGCAAAACAGAAAATAAGCTTTCCATTGTGTACGGAAATTTCTATAAGTACCCTCAGCGAAGGCTGCTCTAGCGGACACCTTGAGATCTTTCCTAAGCTGTGACCAGGCAGTGTCTGGAAGGATGAAACAGGAGTCATAAAGCCTGATATCGCTAAAATTTACCTTATAAACTAGAAAAAGATACACTGCTATGTATATAGTGTCAACATATGTACAAAACTGAAGAAAAGGGTAAACCACCAAGAGAGGGATACATCACTATATATATACCCTGTCTCAACTACTATGTGTAGATAATCTACCAAGAGTGGGAGAAGGAGAACATGCTAGAGGGTACTACCTCCTCTACCAGGTCAACTTCCTTGGTCAAACGGATGAACTCCTGCTGGTGTATAACATCTAAATGCCACCTGGATAAATGGTCTGGTAGTCGATTTTGAATTCCAGAGATGTGTTGCGCCCTGATCTCAAATTCAAAACTAGCAGCAAAGTAACATATCTCTCTGAGACAGCTCTGCATAAATTGAATTCTGGACCTACCTGAGTTGAGGACCGATACCGTGGCTTCGTTGTCACATAGTATGACAATTCTCTTACCTTTAAAGGCACTGGCCCAGAGTTTTATACTCACCATAACTGTTAACAACTCTAGGATGTTTATACATGGGGACAGTTGAAGGATGGTGTCTGGGAACTCTGTATGAAAGTATCTACCCATGAAGTAGCCTCCCCCGCCTGTGAGACAAGCATCTGAGGCAAACTCAGTGTCTGGAGTGGACCATTGTTCCAGAAACATAATGGACACACCGTTATACTGTGCCAGAAAAATGTGCCACCACAATATGTCCTTTCTCACCTCTTCTGAAATACTCCAGGAACGATGACTGTCCTGACCAATCGACCGGAGCCAGTTCAATATACGGCTAACAAAAAGTCGACCTGGACGAACACAGGCAGCGACAAACTGTAATTTTCCCAGCAGGGATTGAATCTCCTTTAAGGAAGCCCTTTCCTTTTTCAACCATTCGCAGGTTAAGATTCCTATTTCCTGCAACCTAAAATCAGGGACCTCTAAGACCATCCTGACTGTGTCAAACAAGACACCCAAAAAAACCATACGAGTGGCAGGAGGCTCTGCCTTCTTCTCCGATTCGATAAAGCCACAATCAGAGAGAAGGGAACCAAGTCTCCAGAAAGCCAAATCTGCCATGTCCGGGCACTCAGCCCCTGCAAAATCATCTAGATAATTGAGGACCAGAAAACCGTCCTGCAGCATTAAGAACGAAATCAGACTTGTGACTCTTTGACAAATGTACGCTGCCGAACGCAAACCCATAGATAAGACCCGATCAAAATACATCTTACCTTCCCAAGAGAAACCTAAAAAACGAATATCTCCCGGGTCGATGGGAATTTGTCTGTAAGCCTTCCTAAGGTCTCTCTTGAAAAGACAACAACCCCTCCCTTTCTCCTTGATAATCTCTACCAGGTCATCTACCCTGGGGTATGACAATGAGATGGGGTCCCCTAAATATGAAGTCTTGGGGATACAACTATTTACTGACTTAGAGTCCGGAAAGCTCAAATCCAAAATTATGCGTCTTTCCTCAGAATCCCTCTTTGGAACTGAGTTTAAGGGGGAAATCACCATGGGTAAGGAAAACGGATTTTCCTCAAATGGACCTAACACCGACTCATTTGCCAACTCAATACGTAAATACTCACTTATTTCCTGAGGAAAGTCTGTAGCTCCTTTGTGATTTCTGTACTTGATAGAAGAACTTACCTCTGAAGTAGCCTCCTGGCGATGAATTAAGAGGTGGTTGTCTAACCCTATGGGAAAACCAAACTCTAAAAATTTTAAAACCTCTAGATCCGAGTACAACTCTAACCTGTCTTTCATATATCTGATGTTAAAATTTGACTTAACAGGGGTCCTTTGGGTATTAAAATTAAAGCAGGATTGAACCTGTAAATTTCTAACAGTTTCTTCGGGTACCTCAGAAACTATATCATCTACAGCGTCTATAGGTATATGTCTATAATCAATATCTTGGCCACCCGATACAAACAAATTACCTCCAAATTCAAAAGGCACATACTCGGGTTCTATAATTGAGGTGTCTGGATCTATCTCAATACCTACAGACGGGACGGTTAGTCACAAGGCATTTGGACATGTCTCTGCTGATTCAGGATGTTGTCTTTTTACCCCATCTTTTTTCCAACATGTGGCACAGATATGTAGCAAATGCCTTTTGACACCCCGTATGTCGCCATCATGATCCCCTCTTTCGCTACAACGATTTTTCTGAAACATTACACAAAACCAAACTCTCCCAGAGTCCGACTGAATCGGACCACTATTTCTGGGTTTCTCATTTTTTTGCATCAACACATGTTTCGCCAAAATTGGGACTTCAATACTTGAGGGATCATCTGACCATGATCTCTCACCCAACTCTATCTTGCGAAGCCATGCCGCATACCATGCAAGCAAGGCTTTCCATTCATAAATATTGCTATAATACACAATTTTCTGAAGGAATACTGTCCTTCCTTCCTTCTCTGAAGCAGAGCTCGTCTTGGAAATTATCTCAAGCTCTCCCGCCACAAATAATTTAAAGGTGAGATCTTGAAACTGGGGATTCTTACTTACATATTCGTATTGAAGAAAGTGGTGGGGATAAGCTTGAGGGAATTTCACGACGTCTCCAGCTTTAGCTTTCAAACCAGATCTGAGTTTTTCACCCTTACGTGCTCGTTTAAAGCTATTGTAGGAAGCCGATGAGGCGACTGATAGAGTGTCAGAGTCAGTATCACTACCGGAAAATTCCGGCAACACCCTGGACATCTTCTTGCTCGATCTGCTGACCAGCTGGTCCATTTTTCTCAGTTTAATCAAGTCTATGTCGTTAGGCATACCTGAACCAAGGCCAGTCGCTGCTGATTGAGGCTGATCCTGCTGGATGTCATCTAACTGCCTCTGAAGATCATCCCGCTTCTTCCTTCTGTCCTTTAATGCACTGTTCAATCTGGCCGACTCCAGTTTTTTCTCTAACAGCGCGATCTCCCGGTCTGCCTCCTCAAGGCGCTTGTCCACATCACTAACCAAAGGAGACTCGATGCAAACGTTCTCTAGACTGCGATTAGCCCGGGGCGTGACAGATTTACCCCCTTCAGCCATTCCTGCACACGAAGCGAAAAATAGGTCCTCTTGATTTGCAATGTTTATAGACAGTTCTTGAGGGTTCGTTTCAGATATATCGGACACACTACTGTCCCAATTCCCTTCGTGTAAGGATCGATAATCAATTCGGGATTTGGTTCTACGATTTCTCTGCATGACCCAATCAAGTTCATTCACCATTCACCGGCCATATTAACAAGTGCGTAAATCGATGTTCCCAACACAAATCGGATCGTTGGACTCGTAGCTCGGAGTTCCCAACACAATGGGAAATAAATCGAGAGTTCGTAATTATACAGCTTAATCAGGTTTCGTGTCGAAGAATTGATTCTCCTGATCTTCTGTTACTCGAATATGCTCGTGATTGATACCATCGTAATGAAAGTTCGGTCGTATGTGCCCGACTTAGGCTCCGAACTTCCGACTTGACGTGACAAAAAACAAAGTTGACACGCAAGCCAAAGTATCTCGAATGAATAAAACTTCTGTGATTCAAACCTAAACCGGGACCTAGGGGACCCTGGGTAAATCGGGGATTGGACGGAGGCCGTGAGTACCAGCTTACTTCACTGCCCAATCATTGGACCCACAGGGACACACCCCTCACAGGCCCAGGCAAACGGGAAAACAATTAGCCATTTTACATTAAAATTTTACAATTATCTATATTTCTTGACGTAAAACTTTGTATCACGTCATGAAAATATATGTCGAAATTGTATCAACAGGGGCTTACCGAATGTAAATTTATAGCACAAAATACAGTCACAGTGACCTACAGATTAATCACGTGATCACAACGTGTAATAACAACAGGACTCTGTTCAATGGATAATATTCAATTTCTACTCAAGTTGGGCTCAATGAAACTCCAATTTTTATCAGGTAAAAATCTCTCCTTCAAGCCCTAGAGTGATGACTGATTTTGTTTACATTCAAAATTAGCTTGTAATGCTTTAAATATGCTCATTTAAAATCAAATAAATTCATAATCATGTAAATTGTCCAAATGCGTGTCAAGTCCCTGTGTGACAGGTGTTCGAAAATTAAATGAGGCCTCCATTTCAATCATGGTGTACAGGGAAGTTCAGTCGATCAAAGAGAACTATCGGTAAACATAACAACTTCATCACATATTTCGTAAAGATGGCTGTTCAGTTCGAATTGAAGCAGGAGACAACCAGAAGACACAGTGGTCATTATTCTTCCGCACAGCTGGCAGACATTTTTTATAATTAATTTTCAATTCAAGGCCAAAATCAACATTTCAAGTAAATCATGCCATTTTCATATTGTTTTGCGGCAAATATGTTGCATAGTCATATTTTTGTCTTAATACTGGTTTGGTAATTTTCTAATGATGGACTTTTTCATTTAACACAAAATATTAGTCTTGCACAAGTTCTAGTAACAGAAGGCTAGTGCTTCTTTAGTTTATAAGGAAAACTATGTGTTATTTCACTGAAATAGACCTATTGAATATTGCTTTGGTCGATTTCATGGGGTGATGAATTGAGTTGATCTTGAGAAGAATTAAACATTAACTGCCTCGCAGTTCATTCAATATGTCTCAAGAGCAACTCAATTCATCAACCTCATCGACCAAAGTAATATTCAATCCTTAAATGCTCTATCCCTGAGTCCATTATATCACAGTGGTCCGTTACAAATGATATAAGATGCAACCCGTTAACTAACCCCTGTGTCTATATATAACTATGAATTTTGCATTTGGTATGACACTATAGCTGCTAATGCCATTTTAATACAGTGGTTTTAATGTATGAGGACACACAATAAAATCCTCTGAACTTGGATACATATTGGTAAGTAAGAAAGTGTGTTTCAAAAATAAGCAGACAAACGGCACTTTTTCAGTCACAGCTCTAGATACTCATGTCATTGAAATCACATTGCAAACAAAAACTTCAATAAATATGTTGCAAAAAAGATATAGGAAATGCCATTTTGTTAGACTTTTTTTAAAGGCCCTTTATAATTATACAAACATGCCTTGAGTTCAGGGGATTTTTATCCTTTGTAATAAGATGTGTTGGGAATTCCAGATCATCCTCCCTTTTTTTCATGTTCTAATTTTTCATTTCCTATTCTTCCACAGGCACTAGAGACAGCTTAAAAGACAACTCTGAAAACATTTACCTGTCTATAAAGACCAGTGTCTCTCTAGAACGGTCTTTACAGACAGGTTTGACTATATTATATCGCACAAAATTTCTGATAGATTTGCATTATATAGAAATATATCATAATTGAATTGATCACTGTACATGTTCATAGAAATAATTAGTTATATGTTTGTTTTTCATCAGATGTTGAAGGAGAAGGGTTACGTGTTTGATGTAGCCTTCACCAGTGTTTTGAAGCGAGCAATAAAGACCCTGTACTTAGTCCAGGATGAGATGGACAACCATTGGATCCCTGTCACAAGGCACTGGAGACTCAACGAGCGTCACTATGGAGGATTACAAGGCCTGAATAAGGCAGAGACAGCAGCCAAACACGGAGAGGCACAGGTCAAGGTGACTGTCTAGTTCATTTGTCAGTCGGAACAGTCACAGCTCAGGTGTGACTGTCTAGTTCAGTTGTCTCAGTCACAGCTCAGGTGTGACTGTTTAGTTCACAACTCAGGGGTGACTGTCTAGTTCAGTTGTCACAGTCATAGGTCAGGGAGACTGTTTAGTTCAGTTGTCACAGTCACAGCTCAGGTGTGACTGTTTAGTTCAGTTGTCTTAGTTCAGGGGTGACTGTCTAGTTCAGTTGTCTCAGTCACAGCTCAGGTGTGACTGTTTAGTTCAGTTGTCTCAGTCACAGCTCAGGGGTGACTGTTTAGTTCAGTTGTCTTAGTTCAGGGGTGACTGTCTAGTTCAGTTGTCTCAGTCACAGCTCAGGAGTGACTGTCTAGTTCAGTTGTCTCAGTCACAGGTCAGGTGTGACTGTTTAGTTCAGTTGTCTTAGTTCAGGGGTGACTGTCTAGTTCAGTTGTCTCAGTCACAGCTCAGGAGTGACTGTCTAGTTCAGTTGTCTCAGTCACAGCTCAGGTGTGACTGTTTAGTTCAGTTGTCTTAGTTCAGGGGTGACTGTCTAGTTCAGTTGTCTCAGTCACAGCTCAGGTGTGACTGTTTAGTTCAGTTGTCTCAGTCACAGCTCAGGTGTGACTGTCTAGTTCAGTTGTCTCAGTCACAGCTCAGGTGTGACTGTCTAGTTCAGTTGTCTCGGTCACAGCTCAGGGGTGACTGTCTAGTTCAGTTGTCTCAGTCACAGCTCAGGAGTGACTGTTTAGTTCAATTGTCTCAGTCACAGCTCAAGGATGACTGTCTAGTTCAGTTGTCACAGTCACAGTTTAGGAGTGACTGTCTAGTTCAGTTGACTCAGTCACAGCTCAGGGGTGACTGTCTAGTTCAGTTGTCTCAGTCACAGCTCAAGGATGACTGTCTAGTTCAGTTGTCTCAGTCACAGCTCAGGGGTGACTGTCTAGTTCAATTGTCTCAGTCACAGCTCAGGGGTGACTGTCTACTTCAGTTGTCTAAGTCACAGCTCAGGGGTGACTGTCTACTTCAGTTGTCACAGTCATAGGTCAGATGTGACTGTCTAGTTCAGTTGTCACAGTCATATGTCAGATGTGACTGTCTAGTTCAGTTGTCTCAGTCACAGCTCAGGGGTGACTGTCTAGTTCCATTGTCTCAGTCACAGCTCAGGGGTGACTGTCTACTTCAGTTGTCACAGTCATAGGTCAGATGTGACTGTCTAGTTCAGTTGTCACAGTCATATGTCAGATGTGACTGTCTAGTTCAGTTGTCTCAGTCACAGCTCAGGGGTGACTGTCTAGTTCCATTGTCTCAGTCACAGCTCAGGTGTGACTGTCTAGTTCAATTGTCTCAGTCACAGCTCAAGGATGACTGTCTAGTTCAGTTGTCTCAGTCTGACACAGCTCAGTGGTGACTGTCTAGTTCAGTTGTCACAGTCACAACTCAGGGATGACTGTCTACTTCAGTTGTCACAGTCATAGGTCAGATGTGACTGTCTAGTTCAGTTGTCTCTGTCACAGGTCAGGGGTGACTGTTTAGTTCAGTTGTCACAGTCATAGGTCAGATGTGACTGTCTAGTTCAGTTGTCTCTGTCACAGCTCAGGGGTGACTGTCTAGTTCAGTAGTCTCAGTCAGTTTAGGAGTGACTGTCTAGTTCAGTTGTCTCTGTCACAGCTCAGGAGTGACTGTTTAGTTCAGTTGTCTCAGTCACAGGTCAGGAGTGACTGTTTAGTTCAGTTGTCTCAGTCACAGCTCAGTTGTGACTGTCTAGTTCAGTAGTCTCAGTCAGCTCAGGGATGACTGTCTAGTTCAGTTGTCTCTGTAACAGCTCAGGGATGACTGTCTAGTTCAGTTGTCTAGGTCACAGCTCAGATGTGACTGTCTAGTTCAGTTGTCACAGTCACAGGTCAGGGGTGACTGGCTAGTTCACAGGTCAAGATGACTGTCTAGTTCAGTTGTCTCAGTCACAGCTCAGGTGTGACTGTTTAGTTCACAACTCAGGGGTGACTATCTAGTTCAGTTGTCACAGTCATAGGTCAAGGAGACTGTCTAGTTCAGGTGTCTCAGTCACAGCTCTGGGGTGACTGTCTAGTCCAGTTGTCTCTGTCACAGCTCAGGAGTGACTGTCTAGTTCAGTTGTCACAGCTCAGGAGTGACTGTCTAGTTCAGTTGACTCAGTCACAGCTCAGGGGTGACTGTTTAGTTCAGTTGTCACAGTTCAGGAGTGACTGTCTAGTTCAGTTGACTCAGTCACAGCTCAGGGGTGACTGTTTAGTTCAGTTGTCCCAGTCACAGCTCAGTTGTGACTGTCTAGTTCAGTTGTCTCTGTCACAGCTCAGGTGTGACTGTCTAGTTCAGGTGTCTCAGTCACAGCTCAGGTGTGACTGTCTACTTCAGTTGTCACAGTCACAGGTCAGGGGTGACTGGCTAGTTCACAGGTCAAGGTGATTGTCTAGTTCAGTTGTCTCAGTCACAGCTCAGGTGTGACTGTTTTGTTCACAACTCAGGGGTGACTGTCTAGTTCAGTTGTCACAGTCATAGGCCAAGGAGACTGTCTAGTTCAGGTGTCTCTGTCACAGTTCAGGGGTGACTGTCTAGTTCAATTGTCTCAGTCACAGGTCAGGGGTGACTGTCTAGTTCAGTTGTCACAGCTCAGGAGTGACTGTCTAGTTCAGTTGTCTCAGTCACAACTCAGGGGTGACTGTCTAGTTCAGTTGTCACAGCTCAGGGGTGACTGTCTAGTTCAGTTGTCTCAGTCACAGCTCAGGAGTGACTGTCTAGTTCAGCTGTCACAGTCATATGTCAGATGTGACTGTCTTGTTCAGTTGTCCCTGTCACAGCTCAGGGGTGACTGTCTAGTTCAGTTGTCTCAGTCACAGAACAGGGGTGACTGTCTAGTTCAGTTGTCACAGTCACAGCTCAGGAGTGACTGCCTAGTTCAGTTGTCTCAGTCACAGGTCAGGGGTGACTGTCTAGTTCAGTTGTCTCTGTCACAGCTCATGAGTGACTGTTTAGTTCAGTTGTCTCAGTCACAGCTCAGGGGTGACTGTCTAGTTCAGTTGTCACAGTCACAGCTCAGGGGTGACTGTTTAGTTCAGTTGTCTCAGTCACAGCTCAGGGGTGACTGTCTAGTCCAGCTGTCTCTGTCACAACTCAGGGGTGACTGTCTAGTTCAGTTGTCTCTGTCACAACTCAGGGGTGACTGTCTAGTCCAGCTGTCACAGTCACAGCTCAGGAGTGACTGTCTAGTTCAGTTGTCTCTGTCACAGCTCAGGGGTGACTGTCTAGTTCAGTTGTCACAGTCACAGCTCAGGAGTGACTGTCTAGTCCAGCTGTCACAGTCACAGCTCAGGAGTGACTGTCTAGTTCAGCTGTCACAGTCACAGCTCAGGAGTGACTGTCTAGTCCAGTTGTCACAGTCACAGCTCAGGAGTGACTGTCTAGTTCAGTTGTCTCTGTCACAGCTCATGAGTGACTGTTTAGTTCAGTTGTCTCAGTCACAGCTCAGGGGTGACTGTCTAGTTCAGTTGTCACAGCTCAGGGGTGACTGTCTAGTCCAGCTGTCACAGTCACAGCTCAGGAGTGACTGTCTAGTTCAGTTGTCACAGTCACAGCTCAGGGGTGACTGTCAAGTTCAGTTGTCTCAGTCACAGCTCAGGAGTGACTGTCTAGTTCAGTTGTCTCGGTCACAGCTCAGATGTGACTGTCTAGTTCAGTTGTCTCAGTCACAGCTCAGGAGTGACTGTCTACTTCAGTTGTCACAGTCACAGTTCAGGGGTGACTGTCTAGTTCAGTTGTCTCAGTCACAGTTCAGGGGTGACTGTCTAGTCCAGCTGTCACAGTCACAGCTCAGGGGTGACTGTCTAGTTCAGTTGTCTCAGTCACAGCTCAGGAGTGACTGTCAAGTTCAGTTGTCTCGGTCACAGCTCAGATGTGACTGTCTAGTTCAGTTGTCTCGGTCACAGCTCAGATGTGACTGTCTAGTCCAGCTGTCACAGTCACAGCTCAGGGGTGACTGTCTACTTCAGTTGTCACAGTCACAGTTCAGGGGTGACTGTCTAGTTCAGTTGTCTCAGTCACAGCTCAGGGGTGACTGTCTAGTCCAGCTGTCACAGTTCAGGGGTGACTGTCTAGTTCAGTTGTCACAGTCACAGCTCAGGGGTGACTGTTTAGTTCAGTTGTCTCAGTCACAGCTCAGGAGTGACTGTCTAGTCCAGCTGTCACAGTCACAGCTCAGGGGTGACTGTTTAGTTCAGTTGTCTCAGTCACAGCTCAGGAGTGACTGTCTAGTCCAGCTGTCACAGTCACAGCTCAGGGGTGACTGTCTAGTTCAGTTGTCTCTGTCACAGCTCAGGAGTGACTGTTTAGTTCAGTTGTCTCAGTCACAGCTCAGGAGTGACTGTCTAGTCCAGCTGTCACAGTCACAGCTCAGGAGTGACTGTCTAGTTCAGTTGTCTCAGTAACAGGTCAGGAGTGACTGTCTAGTCCAGCTGTCACAGTCACAGCTCAGGGGTGACTGTCTAGTTCAGTTGTCTCTGTCACAGCTCAGGGGTGACTGTCTTCTTCAGTTGTCACAGTCATAGGTCAGATGTGACCGTCTAGTTCAGTTGTCTCAGTCACAGCTCAGATGTGACTGTCTAGTTCAGTTGTCTCAGTCACAGGTCAGGGGTGACTGTCTAGTTCAGTTGTCTCAGTCACAGCTCAGGGGTGACTGTCTAGTTCAGTTGTCTCAGTCACAGCTCAGGGGTGACTGTTTAGTTCAGTTGTCTCGGTCACAGCTCAGGGGTGACCGTCTAGTTCAGTTGTCTCTGTCACAGGTCAGATGTGACTGTCTAGTTCAGTTGTCTCAGTCACAGCTCAGGGGTGACTGTCTAGTTCAGTTGTCTCTGTCACAACTCAGGGGTGACTGTCTAGTTCTGTTGTCACAGCTTAGGGGTGACTGTCTAGTTCAATTGTCTCAATCACAAGTCAAGGTGACTGTCTTATTCAGTTGTCTCAGACTCAGCTAGGGAGAATTTCCCTCAGTCCATTCTGTAACGTTACCAAACAGGCTGAGGAGAATATCTCTATATACCATTCTGTATCCTGATAAATACTTCATGTAGCTCAGCCATATACCAAATAGGCTAGGGAGAAGTTATCTATAGCCCATTCTGTAACCCCACTAGATACTAACTGTATGGAAATTGTATAAATTCATGTCAGGCCTCCAGTGTATTCCTACCAAAGTATCTTGGGATATATTTATTTTTTTACAATATTTTATGATTAATCTCTTGCTATACTTTTCCCTCTTTTTGTCAGTAAATCAGAATCAACAGATTTATCTTGATGGCTTTTTATGTAGATTTATTGTTAGCTTTTATCAAAAATTTCACCAGGTATTTCATTTAAATATTTCAATCATTTTTTGCTGTTTTGACTTAATTTTGTTTTATATAATTTCAGATTTGGAGACGATCATACGATGTTCCCCCACCGGCTTTGGAGGATGGAGATGAAAGACTTTCTTCCAATGATGCAAAATATGCAGTATGTGTTTAATTCATTTAAAGAATTTTACATGTAATTTTGAAAAATATTTTCAAACTATTTTCATGATGTTCAATACAAAAATTCTTTCTCTAGATATAAACTATCTTGAACCTTTTTATTTCAGCATTTGGATGCATCAGTTGTTCCAAGATGTGAATGCCTCAAAGACACCGTGGCAAGAGTACTTCCTTACTGGCACGACATAATAGTCCCAACAATTAAAGTCAGTACCTAAAACAATGGTGCAGTATAGTAGGTCAATGTGGCTTCATATTCTCCTCATAATCAAACAGGGGCATCATCATGTGTTTATCTCATAAAGCCTCAAAACATTTGGCTTTAGTAATCAGGGCTTTTTCTGGGGGCTTTTTGGGGCCGTTAATGGGCCCCATTCCCAATTGAAATCATTTCATATTTAAGCCAAATTCCCAAAATTTGCAGTTTACTCCTGAAAAAATATTTCCCAATTCACCAATTTTCTTCCCAAAATGAGACAAAAAGGCCCTTTCCCAAACCAGTGAGAAAAAGCCCTGTAGTTGTACCCATAATTAATACCAAATTACTACCTGTTAACAGTGATCAAGATTTAAGAGGTTAATTGATAAGGATTTTAAGAGATATAATTAAAGGAGTAAAGAGTTGAATTGATCAAGATCATAAAGCTATAATTAAAAGAGATAATTTAAAAAGAACTCCATCAAATGAAGTAGTAAACTGTTTAGATTTTGGAACTTTTGTTATTTATTGACAGTCCGGCCAGAGGGTCCTTATATCTGCTCACGGTAACAGTCTGAGGGCACTGGTCAAATACCTCGACAACATTTCTGATAAAGAAATTCCAGAATTAAATATCCCTACTGGTAAGTATTTTGCTTATCTACCCTAAATAATTAACTTAATATACATATGTACATACCTCACAAATGAGACTGGTGTATGTTAAAATTTCAGAACATGAGAATTATGTATGTGAAATGAACATTAAATATGTCTTGACAGGTGAGATTTGTTCCCTAACAGGTGAGAGTACCTCAATCTTCCCCGAGTAATATTTTGGTTGCTTTATTGTTTCGTGATTAAGATTTGTACAACATGGTATGAACTATTATAATAGTAAAGCATTTAAGCTTACAATGATAAAATATGGTCAGTAAATGTTTGAATCTTTCGACAGGTATTCCCCTCGTATACGAGCTTACCGCCGACATTAAGCCTGTAAAAAGTTACTACCTGGCTGACGAAGCTCAGGTCAAGGCTGCAATGGAGAAAGTAGCCAATCAGGGCAAGGCTAAGCAGTAGGCTGCCATGGCAACGATTGACACACAAGACTGATTCACCACAAGGGTGTTGAGCGTCACAGAGATTTGAGCACAAGTTTCATTACTCGCATTTGTTTCAATGTATGCATCTTGTTGTTTGATATTTGTTAAAGATCTGCTATGAAACATCTGCAGTTCATCGATATACACTTAGAAGTGTAAACTGCAGTGCTAATAGACAGTTGATAGCTAGGCTTGAAACTCAATAATATTAAGTCAACATCTGTGCTACTTTTTTGAAATTATTTTTACTGTGGAAGTTATTTTTGTAGTCTGGAGATTATTTATCGAGGAAATATGGTTTTTAACTTATATTTAATGTAAACCTAATTTCTATTATATTTATAATGTTTGTCCAAAATCTACCCTTCCCTGCCATTTAAGGTGTGTTTATAGTTGCTTCCTGTAGAAATCCGCATGTCATGTAAAAGATTTTGAAGATATTATGGTGCAAATTTAATCACTTTTTTGTCAAATTTGGTGTCAAGATATTCCACTCATTCCATTGCCAGCTAGCAAACCTTGCATAATTGTATACTTAATGAATCTAGATTTACTGACAGATCTATCTAAAGTGTTGAATTGGAAAATAAAATGTTTTAGTTCAGTTTTTTACAGTCTTATTATTGTGTTTAAAACAAAACAATTCAGCAAATCGGAGACTAGATCCTCAATGGAGGTGACATTATAAGCCAAGAATGCATAAATGATCAATTAGATCAAATAGATTATAAGATGAGCCTAAACCCAAAGTATGACCTTCCAGTGAAGAGTAATGATGAAGATAAACTTTTTCTTTGATGAGGTCAAAGGTCAAAATGTTGGTCAGTGACCTACCTCAGATATATTGTAGAGAAAACTGGTGTAAGAAATATCACCTGTCTTCTCTGAGAGGCCAATGAAGTGCCCTGTATCCCGAAACCCAACAATGAAGTCAGTACTCCAGTTTTCGTTTCTATCGTAGGTTAAGACCTTGGGCGGAAGACAGTTCCAAATCAGGGGAGATAATCCATGATGTTCACTACAATATATTGCTCACCAAAGTAAACTTTGTGCCCCAATTATGCAGTTCCAGTGTCATGTAATGTACAGGAAAGAGTACGGACAAGATAATGTACAGATAATTTGATAGACAATGCAAAGATTGAGTCCCTGCAGGTTCCATGGTGGGTGACCAATAAAGTTGTGGGTCTAAATGCCAAGATATAACAATCAAAGTTTTTAGGTCACTCTAGACGAAGTCTCAGTTGACCTATTGCAATTACCTTTTGTCTGGCTGCGTGTGTTGCTTGGCGTCGGTCGTAAACAATTTACATTTTCAACTTTTTCTCGATAACCAACAGGCTCCGGGACCTGATAATGGGTTTGTAGCATGCTCAGATGAGGGCTACCAAATTTGTTCAAATGGATGACCTTGACCTTAATTCAAGGTCATATAGGGGTCAAATATGTTTACACTCTTTAAAATAACTTCTTGATAACCAAGAGGCCCAGATACCTGAAAATAGGTTTGTAGCATGTTAAGATGAAGGGCTAATTTTTTCAATAGGTGAAAATCTGAACACATTAAATTCTGATAAGTTGATGTGAAACATATGAAGTACAATAACGCAAACACTGATATAAACCATATTGTTTTTATTTGGAAAAAGAATACAGTAAGTACTACTTCAAAAACTACTGTACCTGACAGGGAGGAAGACGCCTTTAAGGTCTCGTATCTACTTGATATCATTTCACAAAATTATTACTGGTAAGTTGAAACGTCTGGGTTCACTAGTACTGCGTCCTACCCTTCTGGTACAGTGGATTCTGAACTAGTCTTACACATGGATTGTACCACTGCAGGCGATTGAAGCATGCACATATTCTGTCCAGATAATCAAGTATTATCGATCTCCGGACAGTATCACATTTACAATGTTATGACTGTGTGAAACACTAGTACAGTTTAAGCTAAATGATTGCTTTATAAAAAGTGTAACATTTACAGAGATAACATACAGAGGCTTATGCAATAATAGTGATAAAAGTACATTTCTTTTTTTTTTTAAAGATTTTCATTATCAATATAACCATGAAAACTGTACACATAGTTTTAATCTAGATGTTGATTTTTTCAATGTCGGATACTTTATAGTTTTAAAAAAATGTCTTCTTTTCTTTACAAATCTGACTAAACTAAGAATTATGAGAAAGACTAGGTACATCTACCGTTAAACAAACTGAAATTGTTTTAAATTTCAGCTTTACTTTGACTAGTATTGAAAATACAAACTTATATATATCATAGTGAAAGAATTTGGACGAAACTGATACTGTCACAAATGAACGTAACATTTCAATCAAACTGACAAAAGTAAGCTATGGACACTATGATAAATTACGGTCACTGTTTCAAGTATACCTAGATCTAAGAGAATCAAAGTTTTCACATTTTAACCCAGAACTTAATTGCCTCCTTACACTTTCCTAGTGCTAATTTAATTGCCACCAAATGACCCTTGAAAGTTTATAAATAAAAATAATAATAAAAAAAATAGATAAATCCGGGCATCCATTATACAAAAAATAATATATGACCATATAAAAATTCTTTTAATTTGAATAATGTTTAAAAACATCTAAAACCATGCGTACACTTATCGACAGTGAATTAGTTAGATTAACTTGTACCTTATAATTATTGCCATGAAACACAAAAAGTGGATGTTTCTGTGACGTTCTAATGCCATCTAAACCTACAGTCCGTGTATAAAACTAGATTTATATTCAGTATGAATGCAGTCATTCTCAGATCATCTTCACTAGCCAAAAGTTACGATCCTCTTCAAGAAATCAAGTGTTTGGATCAAGGTAAATCGTCACCCTTGGCCAGGGAAACAGCTCATCTGTTTAATTTCAAAGACAAGAGTATTTTTTAATTATCAAAATTTACCAGTATTGGAGGTTTTTATGCCTTCAAATATGTACAACAAACTGTAAACGAATGCACACTTAATACACATGTACAGGTATGTATACAAAAGTAAGGTTAGGAAGAGATGTGAGAGAGTTTGAAATTTTAATAGCCAGCTGACTTCAATAATAACTAGAGGTATTCCTATGTTACAATCCATAATTTCATTTCACTAAATTCCCTATTAATAAGCAAATCTTGCGTTTAAAATTTTATTGGATTGACTAGAAATTAAAATGATCATTAAAGCAATTTTAATATGCAGTGCAATGCTATCGACCTTGTTTGAAATAACAATGCCTTCAAAAAAATTGTACTGCATATGTTCTCACAAGCTTCACTTTACAACAAACATCACATGGTTTCATAAAATTTCTCTGTAACTAAGCACTTTTGAGTATGTACTTGAATAAAATGATTTATCCCTCTCCGTACTAAAGTGGTGGCAAGATGTCAATGTACAAATATCACAACCCATATTTATCCGACAATACGCCCATGCCTGCCTACCCATGCCTAATGCAGTGTGTTGGTCCATAATTAATGCCCACCCAACTACTTTAAGTGAAGGTGTGCTGGCCACCAGGCTTATTACAGTATATAAATATGGAAATAAAAACAAAACTTTAATGTATTTGTACCTAATGATTAAAACTTTAAGATAAGTATGAACACAAAAGATAATATTTTTATAACATAGCTCTCAGTACAAGTGGGATTCATAAAATATGGAATCCCAATGCAATATATCTGTATTCATGCCCATTTTAATGCAGAGTTTAAAACGTAATGTATAGATGAATCCCTATATAAATACATAGTAACTGGCATTTAAAACACAAATTCCCATATTTAGAGGTATAGTTTTACTTAATATTGAAGTTTTTAGAATATGTTTATTACTTAACAATTATATTTAAATTTGTTCAATTGGCCCATTTACTATTAAGGACAAATGCAATACACACAGATTCTGATAGATACTGCAGCTGAGGAGTTGGTTACAGAATAAATGCAATACACTAATTCTGATAGATACTGCAGCTGAGGAGTTGAATTCTGATAGATACTGCAGCTGAGGAGTTGAATTCTGATAGATACTGCAGCTGAGGAGTTGAATTCTGATAGATACTGCAGCTGAGGAGTTGAATTCTGATAGATACTGCAGCTGAGGAGTTGAATTCCGATAGATACTGCAGCTGAGGAGTTGAATTCTGATAGATACTGCAGCTGAGGAGTTGAATTCTGATAGATACTGCAGCTGAGGAGTTGAATTCTGATAGATACTGCAGCTGAGGAGTTGAATTCTGATAGATACTGCAGCTGAGGAGTTGAATTCTGATAGATACTGCAGCTGAGGAGTTGAATTCTGATAGATACTGCAGCTGAGGAGTTGAATTCCGATAGATACTGCAGCTGAGGAGTTGAATTCTGATAGATACTGCAGCTGAGGAGTTGAATTCCGATAGATACTGCAGCTGAGGAGTTGAATTCTGATAGATACTGCAGCTGAGGAGTTGAATTCTGATAGATACTGCAGCTGAGGAGTTGGTTACAGAATAAAAACTAAGTAAAATCGTTCACATTTGAGAATGTGAACATACTATGGTCAGAGTGTTTTGTTGTTGGTGGAGAGTAGTTTCACCAGGTACAATGTCCTGTTTGGGAGGGATAAGGGTATGGTGCATATGATGTACACAATAAATACAAACCATTTCATAAAATCATATTTACACAAGGTATGTTAATACTAAATGGAGAACGACTGGTATCAATAATCCTATGCTCTCAAATCTTCTGAAAATGTACCGAATGGACATAATCAAAATGTGGCATTGATAAAATATAACATAATCAGGTATAATAAGACTTATTTAGGAATGAAAACAAGTTTTCTTCACTTCAGAAAAATTCCCTTGTTAGTAATTGTCAATGTACAATTTTTACTTAGAACTATTCCGATCTGGAATGAAAATATGACAAAACATTGAAAAACACGGACATTCTTACAGTCCAAAAACATACATTCATCGTGTACTCATGTGTAAAATTCACAAATATCAAATCCTGACTTTCCTCAGGTTAAGGAAAAGGAAAAGTCTTCTTTTGTTCAAAGATACTAAATACATCATTCATCAAAGCAATACTCAGAAAATCAGCAAAACAGGAAAGAAAGTAAATAAATACATAATATTTGAATACTCCATATTCAATTATAGAATTACACACCTGATTTTCAATCTTAATACGGTAATCAAAATCACTGCACACATACAACGCATCAGATCCGACTCACACAACTTAAGATCACATCTCATCTGATCCAACTCACACCAACAACAAGAGGCCCATAGGGCCTGCATCGCTCACCTGGATATTTTAGTAGTTATGGCAAAATATTCTCACTGAAGTAATATTTAAAATATTGTCCTACTTTTGAACTGCCTCTCCCAACGATGGTTCAAACTACAGGTGTACAAAATCCTGTCATTCTTGAAAAAGAAAAAGAGTGTCATATGCTTTGTTTATGCAACATTAGATCTCGTTTGTTCAATAATACTCCAGGCGAAATTTCATTAAAATCCATTCAAACATTCAGGACAAGTAGGGATTTAAAATAAATGTTGACGGACGACAGACCACAGTCGCTGTACCATAACATAAGCTCACAGGCCCTTTGGGCCAGGTGAGGTAAAAGCCATCATCACTTATAAAACATCAGTTATCTCCAATTGTGATAAACTGCTGATTCATATTTCTCCCATATTCAAAGGACAATCGTCATCTAATCACCATGAAAAACTGAGGTTTTTTAAAGAAAAAAACAACCTGGTCTGTTATCTATTAAATAGGTAAGTATTAAAGATGGTTCAGAAAGTGAAAGCTTCAATATTTTTAATTTTTAATTTTTTACATAAACGTATGTTTAATAATATTTGTTACATTTTTTAAAAATAATAAAACAAAAACAATGGGATAAGAAATACCAAGTTTGATGTCTGGATCGGTCTAACAATCAGACGGAATGCCCACATTACTTACACAGGAGTTTTTTTTTTTTTTTTTAAGAAAACCACCGGACCAGAAATCCTCATTTATTTCCTTAGATGACAATGGACAGTTTCTCATATCTGACTTGATCTGGATGGATTTTCTATGAATAAAAAAAAAATTAAGAAATGCCATGTTCACCATCTGGATATGCCTAACAAGAGGCCCAGAGGGCCTGAATTGCTCACTTGAATATGACGGTAAATATGGGGAAACACTCTTACTGCATTTCTACAGAAGGATTTTTGAAGAATTTGCTATATTTCCCCTATCTGGTCTGTGCCTCATGCCCCTGGAGGACCAGACCCAACGTTCACACCAAACTGGTTTCCATGCACCGAAGGATACTTCAGACCAAAAATGGACTTTACAGAAGAAGGATTTTAACCTTTTTGCTGCATATTTCCCCTGTTGGGCCCTGCATGCTCCTCAGGCCTCTCGGGGGCCAGGCTCACCATTTACACAAAATTAGTTTTCCTTCACTCAGGGATGCTTCAGAACAATATTGACCGAATCCTTAAATCAATCTTATCTAATTTGAAGCATATTTCCCCTATTCAGCCCTGCCCCATATGCCCCTGGGGAACCAGGCCTACTGTTAATACAAAACTGATTCTTCTTCACTCAATTGGTTCTTCTTAACTCAAGGATGCTCCACACCAAATTTGGTTGAAATCTGCTTAGCGGTTCATGACTAGTAGTGTAAAGTTGATAAACGACATGCTCCGCACCAAATTTGGGTGAAATCTGCTTAGCGGTTCATGACTAGTAGTGTAAAGTTGATAAACGACAGACACTGTGCCATGGCCGAAGCTAACTGGTCCTTCAGACCAGGTGAGCTAACAACCGGACATTATATTTCTTCCAGACCAGTGAGCTAACAAGCGGACATTATATTTCTTCCAGACCAGGTGAGCTAACAAGCGGACATTACATTTCTTCCAGACCAGTGAGCTAACAAGCGGACATTATATTTCTTCCAGATAATGTCTTTAATGGACTATCTACACTTACACACCAAGGCCTAGTTCTTTTCTTTAAGGAACACCAAAGGACTTCTTACTGTTTACCCAGGAATTAAGCAATCATGACATTCAAAGTAATATAATTACTGATACTGAAGTTCTTTTTTAATTTTTGGGCTCTGACTTTCAGCACCAAGGGGGCAACACCCTTACTTAAGACAACTGCTTCCATGAAAGGTTTATAGGAACTTTGTTGACTAGCCTGAATAAGTATAAGGCTTTTAAAGATAAATTTAATAGTGTTAATTGGGATGTGAACTGCTTCCAAGTTTAAACTGAGGGAAATACCAAACCTGATAGCATTAGAGTACTTAATTTACCATGTCATGGTAGGGACGTATCAGTCGGGGGAATCCCTAGGGACGTATCAGTCTGGGGAATCCCTAGGGACGTATCAGTCTGGGGAATCCCTAGGGACGTATCAGTCAGGGGAATCCATAGGGACGTATCAGTCAGGGGAATCCATAGGGACGTATCAGTCAGGGGAATCCCTAGGGACGTATCAGTCAGGGGAATCCCTAGGGACGTATCAGTCTGGGGAATCCCTAGGGACGTATCAGTCTGAGGAATCCCTAGGGACGTTTCAGTCAGGGGAATCCCTAGGGATGTATCAGTCGGGGGAATCCCTAGGGACGTATCAGTCAGGGGAATCCCTAGGGACGTATCAGTCAGGGGAATCCCTAGGGACGTATCAGTCGGGGGAATCCCTAGGGACGTATCAGTCAGGGGAATCCCTAGGGACGTATCAGTCAGGGGAATCCATAGGGATGTATCAGTCAGGGGAGTCCATAGGGACGTATCAGTCAGGGGAGTCCATAGGGACGTATCAGTCAGGGGAGTCCATAGGGACGTATCAGTCAGGGGAGTCCATAGGGATGGGGCTAGATGATTTGACTAATTCTTGTACATGTCCAGAAACATCATTGAATCAAAAGGCAGGTTGATTTTTTCTGTTTTTTCCTGTGACAAGTTAAGTCCCTAGGGGATGGATTTGGACTTTGGAGCCAGTTGTCTGTACACATCCTCAATGTTATCAATTAGTCAAAATGTACTCAGCCATTCTAGATCGGTAGAGTTTCAAAGACAACAGTCATCAGATAGACATTAGACTAACAACAGATGCAGAAGCCAAGCATGATTTCACGTTTCCCTTTTATATGAGCAGGAAGAAAAAGTTCATTTTTTTTTATAATGCAGTGAACCTGTGAAACATGTGATAGTACCAGACTTTTGTGATACGGGAATGACATCTCAGTTGGTTTTTAAGTTATAACAATGTTACCTTATTACATCTTATACACATTTCACTTCATATTTTAGACTGAACTTGTTAATCCAGCAACCTGATACTTACATCAGTATCAGTATCAGTCAGGGGAATCTGTCAGCTGTCAGACTACCCAGTTGCTACAAATCTAAAGCCACTATTCATTTTCACACAATGCCCCACACACAAGCACTGTACATTTACACAGGAAAGCCTTACCTCACATAAGCACTGCACATTTACCCAAGAAAGTCTATTCTCACACAAGCACTGTGCATTTACCCAAGGAAGCCTATTCTTACACAAGCACTGTACATTTACACACAAAGCCTCACACAAGTTGCAGTTATCACAGGTATACAATGATACATAAAACATTGACTACCAATATCACAAAGCCATCATGATGTAAGCTGTGATACTCTGGGCCAAGCCTAGCCTGATATTTCTCTATCCTGTACTAGACCAAGTCTAGGCCCAGGCCAAGGCTCCAGGCCCAGTCTCCAGGCCTAGACTGATATTGTACTGGGCCAGGCCTAGACTGATATTTCTCTATCCTGTACTGGGCCAGGCCTAGACTGATATTGTACTGGGCCAGGCCTAGACTGATATTGTACTGGGCCAGGCCTAGACTGATATTGTACTGGGCCAGGCCTAGACTGATATTTCTCTATCCTGTACTGGGCCAGATCTGCGTGGCTTTGATGTTTCTTGTATCATTAGGGCAGTTCTATATGGACACTTCTCTCCACAATCTTGCAATCAAGCTAAGTCGAAGAATTCAGGAATACAATCCTGACAATATTCACTCAGCCTGGTGTCTGGTTAATCGGAACACTGATGACGAAGAATCCGTTTATTCCACTGTCTAAGACACCATGCACCGAGTTATATATCAAGATGATGTGTCAGAGAAACCACTCTGGCTCAATATCAACACCAAAACAGAATCAGAAATGTCAAAGAGTTATCTCTCCTGAATATCTTTACATCATAAAGATATTCATTAAAGTTTAGTACTGCTCTCTTAGAAGCAACAACTTGACCTCTAACCTTCAAGGTTTTCTGAGGTTGACCTGTGACCTCAACCTTGTACTTGAGGTGCAGTGCCATTGACAAGTCCACGAAGCTGTTTTAAAACAGTGTCTAACAATTTCTTCTTGTCACGCTCTCCCTTCTTCAGCGATGCAAAAAGATTGTTTTTCTTTTTATCAGCATTGTTTAACCTAAAAACAAATGGTGTTTACACATTAATTTCCAATAACTGATGTGTGAAGAATATAATTATAATATTTCCAATTGAAATATAATAATAATATTTGGGTAAAGCAACTACACTACTCATAGTTGCAATAAATAGGAAATGTAGCGACCTGCAAGCATACTGATAATGTTTAATATCGTCAATATATACACAGTACTCACTTTCAATGAGATGAAAAGTTCCAAACAAATCATCTACATCGATAATTCGTACTCTGCATTTTCTTTAAATCAAAATTATTTTACAAGATATATAATGAAAAGATTCACCTGAGCTGTTTCCTGATAGGACCCAGGTGATAATTACAAGTTAGATGTGAACCAGTCTCCTGATTTGAATACTCACTTCTCTAGGATACTGATGGCCACCTGTGGCTGGACGCGTAGATACTTGGACTTGGGTTGACCGTAGTCGGCCAGGTAGACTGACCAATCCCAGTTCAGGAACAGGTCCAACAACTGTCAATCATAATCAAAAATGTTACATATTGTACTTTGTGTTTTCCCTGGCTACCTCATCAATTCAAATCTATTGTCCAAACATGAATCATACTTTTGTAAAGCAAAATATTCTCCAGTATCAAACACTTTATTACATTGTACAAGATTTAGAAACTTCCTTTTTTAAAATCTAGTACACTAGACAAGATTTAGAGACTCCCATCTCTAAGGTCTAGTACACTAGACAAGATTTAGAGACTCCCTTCTCTAAGGTCTAGTACACTAGACAAGATTTAGAGACTCCCTTCTCTAAGGTCTAGTACACTAGACAAGATTTAGAGACTCCCTTCTCTAAGGTCTAGTATTCTAGACAACATTTAGAGACGGTTTGATATCTCATACATTCTGGTATAGCATGTTGGTTTGACAGAAACCTCAGTAGTTACTGAGATTAGCTATGAGTGTAGTTACATTGGATAGGGACAGGACAGGACATGACAAGATGGGACATGTAAGGACATAGGTACCACTATATGCTCCACCATGATGGATCAGCCATAATAAAAATTTCAGCAATTGATAAATAGTAAATGTACCTGTCGGACGTCTGCAAAGGCCATCACTAGTGTTCCATCAGTAAATCCAGGTACCGGCTCGGAGGCAGCAAACACTGTCAACGAAAAGGACGAGTCAACTTTGTCATACAGAACAGTCAAAGTATCTCAAAGACATTATATTCAAATCTAGTGACTTTTGATATAGTGTAATCAAAGACTTACGTTCACACTGGATTAGGTCCAGGTTAAACTGTTGTAAAGCGCCAAGAGTCATTTGCTTCAGGTCGTTGTCACGGATAAATTCCAGCAGATTGTTGGCGATATGTTTACATGCAGACATACACGCAGTCTTGGCTATTTTCTCCTGTCAATCAAACATAGTTATAACGGTCAAACATAGTCAAAATGGTCAAACAAAGTTACAACGGTCAAACATAGTTATAACGGTCAAACATAGTAATAACGGTCAAACATAATTATAACAGTCAAACATAGTTATAATGGTCAAACATAGTAATAACGGTCAAACATAGTTATAACGGTCAAACATAGTTATAACAGTCATACAACAGTCAATTTAAAATTTGATTAACTTACTGATTTCATTTTAGAGTCTGTACAATAAATTCTAATGATTTTCCGCCATGAGACAAAACTGGTCTAGTGAAACTCTGTTGATGTACCAACAAAGGGACATTTATATACATTTCATTCTATATCACATATCCTAATTAACAGTAACTATCTTACTGAAACTTTGTCCACTCTAGGAAAGTGTCACACAAACTACCAGGATATACTGTGGGACACTATCAGCCGACACACTGTACTAGCATTGTTTGCATTTAGAAACAGATTACGTAATCAATTGCTTCAATTGATACTGATACTTATAATGTATGTCAATTAAATTTTGAAGATTAACTGGTTTCTATCAAGTGTACATAATTATATTACCGTACACAAGTAGTGTACATAATTATATTACCGTACACAAGTAGTGTAAATAATTATATTACCGTACACAAGTAGTGTACATAATTATATTACCGTACACAAGTAGTGTACATAATTATATTACCGTACACATGTAGTGTATTTCAAATGTTACATTTGTAAATGTGAATGCAAAACTTCACACAACATGAACTGTGTCTAATAATACGGACTTCACAAACAGGAAAACCTTGTATTCAGACTTTTACAAATGAATTGAAATTTTCATACAATTTGTTCAGCAAATGCAAAATTAATACGAACTGAAAGGATTTTTAGCATATAATTATTATAACGTAAAATGATAATTTATGAAACTCCAAGTGGTACATACATTCTATGTATACATGTAAGTAAATGTACCTATCATTGTATACGGTACTGTATACAATGTATACCACGGCATGTAGTACTGTGTTAGTAGAACTGGTTTAATATATACATGTATAGCTTGCAAGACTTCATAACAGAAATCATTTAGGTGGGTCGAAGCATTGATCCAATCATTTACAAATTGATGGTAACAAATGATGCAAAACAAATTTTTGTGCACATGAGAACTTAAACTATCAATATTATTTCATCCACAAACATGAACAGCAAAATCAGGGTGTTTATAAACAATCGCAAATGTTATCTACTACAGAACAGTGAATCTGTGTTGATAAACTGCATATGTTAAGGAATATTTCTCATACAATGGAGATTACTGCAGTACAATCGGGAAACTACAGCAACAGCACAAACACATGAACTGGTATACTGGGACAATCTGGACAACCTATACTGGGACAATCTGGACAACCTATACTGGGACAATCTGGACAATCTATACAGGGACAACCTGGACAACCTGTACTGGGACAATCTGGACAATCTATACTGGGACAATCTGGACAACCTATACTGGGACAATCTGGACAACCTATACTGGGACAATCTGGACAACCTATACTGGGACAATCTGGACAACCTATACTGGGACAATCTGGACAACCTATACTGGGACAATCTGGACAACCTATACTGGGACAATCTGGACAACCTATACTGGGACAATCTGGACAACCTATACTGGGACAATCTGGACAACCTATACTGGGACAATCTGGACAACCTATACTGGGACAATCTGGACAACCTATACTGGACAATCTGGACAACCCTATACTGGGACAATCTGGACAACCTATACTGGGACAATCTGGACAACCTATACTGGGACAATCTGGACAACCTATACTGGGACAATCTGGACAACCTATACTGGGACAATCTGGACAACCTATACTGGGACAATCTGGACAACCTATACTGGGACAATCCTGGACAACCTATACTGGGACAATCCTGGACAACCTATACTGGGACAATCTGGACACCTATACTGGGACAATCTGGACAACCTATACTGGGACAACCTGGACAACCTATACTGGGACAATCCTGGACAACCTATACTGGGACAACCTGGACAACCTATACTGGGACAATCTGGACAACCTATACTGGGACAATCTGGACAACCTATACTGGGACAATCTGGACAACCTATACTGGGACAATCTGGACAACCTATACTGGGACAACTGGACAACCTATACTGGGACAATCTGGACAACCTATACTGGGACAATCTGGACAACCTATACTGGGACAATCTGGACAACCTATACTGGGACAACCTGGACAACCTATACTGGGACAATCTGGACAACCTATACTGGGACAATCTGGACAACCTATACTGGGACAATCTGTACAACCCATACTGGGACAATCTGGACAACCTATACTGGGACAACCTATACTGGGACAACCTGGACAACCTATACTGGGACAACCTATACTGGGACAATCTGGACAACCTATACGGGGACAATCTGGACAACCTATACGGGGACAATCTGGACAACCTATACTGGGACAACCTATACTGGGACAATCTGGACAACTTATACTGGGACAATCTGGACAATCTATACTGGGACAATCTGGACAACCTATACTGGGACAATCTGGACAATCTATACAGGGACAACCTGGACAACCTATACTGGGACAATCTGGACAACCTATACTGGGACAATCTGGACAACCTATACTGGGACAATCTGGACAACCTATACTGGGACAATCTGGACAACCTATACTGGGACAATCTGGACAACCTATACTGGGACAATCTGGACAACCTGTACTGGGACAATCTGGACAACCTATACTGGGACAATCTGTACAACCTATACAGGGACAACCTATACTAGGACAATCTATACTGGGACAATCTGTACAACCTGTACTGGGACAATCTGGACAACCTATACGGGGACAACCTGGACAACCTATACTGGGACAACCTGGACAACCTATACTGGGACAACCTGGACAACCTATACTGGGACAATCTGGACAACCTATACTGGGACAATCTGGACAACCTATACTGGGACAATCTGGACAACCTATACTGGGACAATCTGGACAACCTATACTGGGACAATCTGGACAACCTATACTGGGACAATCTGGACAATCTATACAGGGACAACCTATACTGGGACAATCTGGACAACCTATACTGGGACAATCTGGACAACCTATACTGGGACAATCTGGACAACTTATACTGGGACAATCTGGACAACCTATACTGGGACAATCTGGACAACCTATACTGGGACAATCTGGACAACCTATACTGGGACAATCTGGACAACCTATACTATTGGTTTACTGCTGTGAGACACTTGGACTGGTATATTGGGACAACCCGTACTGGGACAATCTGGACAACCTATACTGGGACAATCTGGACAACCTATACTATTGGTTTACTGCTGTGAGACACAGAAATATAATCCTTAAGCTGTTGAATTTGATATGATGAAGGTATCGGCCCAGATCTACCTTACTTAAGACATCTTATTCAATTTCACATGAAGTAAATATTTTATTTTCATAATAAGTGCTTAAAACAACAACTGACAATTATATATACCAGTTTTTAAATTATCAATATTTTTCCCCCAACATCTCAAATTAATACCAGATACATTACATTTTTGTTATTAGTGTTACTAATTATGGTAATATTAGGTATTAATCTAAGGTTTTTAGGTCCCAGTATAGCATCTTATTCCAACTCTAGCCTAAAACAACAAGCTGAAGTGTTTGCACGTCTATATAGTTGTGCAAATAAAAGCTTCAACACTATCCTTAAAGCTCGCTCATTCCTGTAGCATATATGTAACTTAAATCCAAAGTAAAACATAACGTCCATGCTGACCACACAGAAACAGTTACCCCTGGGTCAACGCAGAGGGCAATGTCCTGTAAACACCATCACCATGGTAACAAAATATATCACAGGTCAATACCATGTTAACATAGCATTAATGTGATCGCCATGGCAACTGAATTTAGATAATGGCAGTATAAAGAATTGGCAAGGGTTGTTGTTTCTCAGAAAAACATTTGTTTAAAAGTCATTGATTTAAAAATGGAATTACTCTTTTAAACCTGTTCATAACAAAGTATTTACTGAGACCAAGACAATTCATCATACAGTCCGCAACCAGACATGAAATTTTGTAACAAGAATGTACAGATGATGAATTCAAGGAGAAATTAATTGTTGACAATGAATGACTGACAGACCCACCATATTCAGCAGTTCAATAATTGCATCTGGATGTGAATGAGTTTGATAATATCACTAATCTTATGTGATATCAGAAGTTCAATGCAAGTGAACCCTTGCCCTAAGTAAGAAGTTCCAGAGAAAAGAATAGAAAATTGAGCTCAGACACACTTTTTTTAGATGTAAGTCAGTGACCTACTTTTGAAACAAGACACACTGCCTCACACAGGTGTACAAATGCCTCAATGATAAAGTTTCAGAGACGAGTAGTGTATAAGATAGTGGCTTAACAACCTTTTTCTTTTATGTAGCACAAAGATCAAAATCTAGGTCAACGTGACCTATAGTGACCTACTTCTAGTACATGACACATCGCCTCTCCTAGGTGAATACAACATCCAAGCATGAATGAAGTGTGGAAGGAAGGAAGGAAGGAAGGAAGGAAGGAAGGACAGAAGGAAGGAAGGAAGGACAGAGGAACAAACGACAGCTGCCAATCCCCTGATATTTCATTGTCCTGCTATAAGCCCACCCGCTACTTTGAGTTTAAGTTTGTACCATGAACATATTGAAGGCTAAATATCAATGTTCAATACATGAGGTGATACAATATATACCCCTGTACCATGCTGATAAGTTGGTTGTTTTTAATCCACAGTTACTGTAGGCCTTTACATCAGTGACGAGTCCTAGACAAAACAGTACTGGTATATTTTTTCTATTTTTTTGGCTGATGTACCTATCTCCCAATATGCATTAAAAAGAGCCAATACCTTGTGTCTTGTTGTATGATGTTACAGTATAATAGTGATAAAAACATAGATATAGAGTAAAACTGTACCCAAATAAACTCCAACACAAATGTCCACAAACCAAATCCACATGCAGTCAGTATAAAGAGATACTCCCAAACCAAATCTACACTCAGTCAAAATACCAATATAATCTAATCTGGTTCAATGACAATTAACTACACCAAGTACGTGTAGGGAATACATCACTCATCTCCCAAACAAGAGAACTTGGGAGGGGAGAAGTAAGGCCTGAACTTACCGGAAGATTGGTAAAGGACATGAATGTACTCTGTAAGAATGCCACTAAGTCTGCGACGTAACCGCTGGCATGACCTTTGGCCTCAGTCACCATCCAATCATAGTTAGCTGTAAAGTAATCCAAACAATTCAAGCTTGAGAGAAAACGTGTCATTCTGAAAATGAAGTTTGGCATGGTGGACATCAACAGTACCAAATATTGACATTGTATGACGCATTTAACACAAACGATACTAAGACACTGATAATTCTGCGATACACAAGTAACCTATTAAATTTTCTGTACCTGTAATAAGATATCTGAAACACAGATTGTAAAATAGATTGTCTTTTTGTGTTGGTAGTTTTTAAATGATGCCTCCAATATGTGGTCAAAACAAGTGAATTTATGTTTGTTTTTGTTTAACGTCCTATTAACAGCCAGGGTCATTTAAGGACGTGCCAGGTTTTGGAGGTGGAGGAAAGCCGGAGTACCCGGAGAAAAACCACCGGCCTACGGTCAGTACCTGGCAACTGCCCCACGTAGGTTTCGAACTCGCAACCCAGTGGTGGAGGGCTAGTGATAAAGTGTCGGTACACCTTAACCACTCGGCCACCGCGGCCCCTTATGTGAATTTATGTACCCTTGGCTGAGCAATTTCAAAGTCATATCATTTCATTTTTTTTTCATTTTTTTTTTTTTAAATGAAGTTAATGGATCATTAATCAAGAAATATGTTGCAAATATGACCATTAATTCTGTTTTCAAAGTTAACATTCCTTAAATATTATACATCATAACAGTTTGATCTTCAAGGATATCTTTCAGTTCATTTACCTAATTCCAAAAATTCATCAATCTTTAGGTTCAGCTGTTTGTAGATATGCTCCTCTGCATCACTACGGGCGTCCTATAGGAGAAATAAATCTATCAGAACTACACATACAATGTATGGTTGTCTCTATATTTTTGTGGAAAAGTGAAAATTGCCTATACAACTATTTATTTTCTCAATCTTGCTAAAACAGAAATTCCTATTACAATTTTTTGGCAGGGTTTGAAGTTTAATGTTTCAAAATTTAGCCAATCTCTGTTTAAAATTTTGGTGTTGCTACCTGAGGTTATTACCGATTGTAAAATGTATATTAAACTTCACAATACCTTAAACATTGAAGTTCCGTGTAGTCTAGCCATGTGTATGCTGTCATTCTGGGCACTGGAATGTCAACGTTACAACATGTTGATACAAAAATTCTATACTGACAGAGCATTCCTTCGAAATGTGCTCCATTTTTTTTGTACATTTCAAAAACAACTTCTCTGACACTTGGAACAAAAATGTAATTTGTGCGATGTCACTAAATTAATGTTGAAACAATTCATAATTATGTATTACATTGTATAAACTTGTACATGGCTTAAGTGACCCAGGAAATAACTTTAAGGAATTCAATGAAAGCTTATTCTAAAGTAAGTCAGACCTAACTTGAGTGAAAGTTTAAGGTTAACTTAACACCCTCACAACTAGATATCAACAAATTAAAGGGACATAACTCCACGCTCAATTCAGTTTCTTTATTCCTGAGAGCCATCACACTCATAGGTCATATGTCAAACAATTACATCATTGTAACTTAACATAGTAAAAAAAAAGGACATTACATCCTTGAAACTCAGCACAACAGCGACAGGTTATGATCAGGTACAGAGTGATGAAGACACGAATGTTTTTTTACTTGAGAAAGTACAGATGGACAGACACAGGATTCCATCCCCTCCATTGTTATTTTGTTGTGAGTGGTATTATAAGGTTTTTCTTTTGTTACTACTGGTTTGTATGATACATAACATACCCTGTAATACTGGAGATATACTCCTCCAAGTATCCACATGATTTCTCAAGGTAGTTCATGTTGATGGCAATCTGAATTAACTGAAATGGTAAAAACAACACGTTCTCATGTACTTATTCAATAATTATTCTTTTAATACCATTATTTTCAAATTTAAGCTCATCTGATTTTTAACGAATTAATAAAATGACAAATTTACACACTCACAATAATCATATCGTATCAATAAAAATTGGAGAGAGTTGTAGAAGAGTGATGACTCCCGAGGGTTCTCGTCAGTGGTAGATACTTACCTGTAGGAGAGAGAGTCGTGGACGTTTGACGAGTGACGACAGACAACTACCGAGGGTTCTCGTCAGTGGTAGATACTTACCTGTAGGAGAGAGAGCCGTGGACGTTTGATGAGTGACGACAGACAACTCCCGAGGGTTCTCGTCAGTGGTAGATACTTACCTGTAGGAGAGAGAGTCGTGGACGTTTGATGAGTGACGACAGACAACTACCGAGGGTTCTCGTCAGTGGTAGATACTTACCTGTAGGAGAGAGAGCCGTGGACGTTTGATGAGTGACGACAGACAACTCCCGAGGGTTCTCGTCAGCAGTAGATACTTACCTGTAGGAGAGAGAGCCGTGGACGTTTGATGAGTGACGACAGACAACTCCCGAGGGTTCTCGTCAGTGGTAGATACTTACCTGTAGGAGAGAGAGTCGTGGACGTTTGACGAGTGACGACAGACAACTACCGAGGGTTCTCGTCAGTGGTAGATACTTACCTGTAGGAGAGAGAGCCGTGGACGTTTGATGAGTGACGACAGACAACTCCCGAGGGTTCTCGTCAGCAGTAGATACTTACCTGTAGGAGAGAGAGCCGTGGACGTTTGATGAGTGACGACAGACAACTACCGAGGGTTCTCGTCAGCAGTAGATACTTACCTGTAGGAGAGAGAGCCGTGGACGTTTGATGAGTGACGACAGACAACTCCCGAGGGTTCTCGTCAGCAGTAGATACTTACTTGTAGGAGAGAGAGCCGTGGACGTTTGATGAGTGACGACAGACAACTCCCGAGGGTTCTCGTCAGTGGTACATACTTACCTGTAGGAGAGAGAGCCGTGGACGTTTGATGAGTGATGACAGACAACTCCCGAGGGTTCTCGTCAGCAGTAGATACTTACCTGTAGGAGAGAGAGCCGTGGACGTTTGATGAGTGATGACAGACAACTCCCGAGGGTTCTCGTCAGCAGTAGATACTTACCTGTAGGAGAGAGAGCCGTGGACGTTTGATGAGTGACGACAGACAACTCCCGAGGGTTTTCGTCAGCAGTAGATACTTACCTGTAGGAGAGAGAGCCGTGGACGTTTGATGAGTGATGACAGACAACTCCCGAGGGTTCTCGTCAGCAGTAGATACTTACCTGTAGGAGAGAGAGCCGTGGACGTTTGATGAGTGACGACAGACAACTCCCGAGGGTTCTCGTCAGCAGTAGATACTTACCTGTAGGAGAGAGAGCCGTGGACGTTTGATGAGTGACGACAGACAACTCCCGTGGGTTCTCGTCAGCAGTAGATACTTACCTGTAGGAGAGAGAGCCGTGGACGTTTGATGAGTGACGACAGACAACTACCGAGGGTTCTCGTCAGCAGTAGATACTTACCTGTAGGAGAGAGAGCCGTGGACGTTTGATGAGTGACGACAGACAACTCCCGAGGGTTCTCGTCAGCAGTAGATACTTACCTGTAGGAGAGAGAGCCGTGGACGTTTGATGAGTGACGACAGACAACTACCGAGGGTTCTCGTCAGCAGTAGATACTTACCTGTAGGAGAGAGAGCCGTGGACGTTTGATGAGTGACGACAGACAACTCCCAAGGGTTCTCGTCAGCAGTAGATACTTACCTGTAGGAGAGAGAGCCGTGGACGTTTGATGAGTGACGACAGACAACTCCCGAGGGTTCTCGTCAGTGGTAGATACTTACCTTTAGGAGAGAGAGCTGTGGACGTTTGATGAGTGACGACAGACAACTCCCGAGGGTTTTCGTCAGCAGTAGATACTTACCTGTAGGAGAGAGAGCCGTGGACGTTTGATGAGTGACGACAGACAACTACCGAGGGTTCTCGTCAGCAGTAGATACTTACCTGTAGGAGAGAGAGCCGTGGACGTTTGATGAGTGACGACAGACAACTCCCGAGGGTTCTCGTCAGCAGTAGATACTTACCTGTAGGAGAGAGAGCCGTGGACGTTTGATGAGTGACGACAGACAACTACCGAGGGTTCTCGTCAGCAGTAGATACTTACCCGTAGGAGAGAGAGCCGTGGACGTTTGATGAGTGACGACAGACAACTCCCAAGGGTTCTCGTCAGCAGTAGATACTTACCTGTAGGAGAGAGAGCCGTGGACGTTTGATGAGTGACGACAGACAACTCCCGAGGGTTCTCGTCAGTGGTAGATACTTACCTTTAGGAGAGAGAGCTGTGGACGTTTGATGAGTGACGACAGACAACTCCCGAGGGTTTTCGTCAGCAGTAGATACTTACCTGTAGGAGAGAGAGCCGTGGACGTTTGATGAGTGACGACAGACAACTACCGAGGGTTCTCGTCAGCAGTAGATACTTACCTGTAGGAGAGAGAGCCGTGGACGTTTGATGAGTGACGACAGACAACTACCGAGGGTTCTCGTCAGCAGTAGATACTTACCTGTAGGAGAGAGAGCCGTGGACGTTTGATGAGTGACGATAGACAACTACCGAGGGTTCTCGTCAGCAGTAGATACTTACCTGTAGGAGAGAGAGCCGTGGACGTTTGATGAGTGACGACAGACAACTCCCGAGGGTTCTCGTCAGCAGTAGATACTTACCTGTAGGAGAGAGAGTCGTGGACGTTTGATGAGTGATGACAGACAACTACCGAGGGTTCTCGTCAGCAGTAGATACTTACCTGTAGGAGAGAGAGCCGTGGACGTTTGATGAGTGACGACAGACAACTCCCGAGGGTTCTCGTCAGCAGTAGATACTTACCTGTAGGAGAGAGAGCCGTGGACGTTTGATGAGTGACGACAGACAACTACCGAGGGTTCTCGTCAGCAGTAGATACTTACCTGTAGGAGAGAGAGCCGTGGACGTTTGATGAGTGACGACAGACAACTCCCAAGGGTTCTCGTCAGCAGTAGATACTTACTTGTAGGAGAGAGAGCCGTGGACGTTTGATGAGTGACGACAGACAACTCCCGAGGGTTCTCGTCAGTGGTAGATACTTACCTTTAGGAGAGAGAGCTGTGGACGTTTGATGAGTGACGACAGACAACTCCCGAGGGTTCTCGTCAGCAGTAGATACTTACCTGTAGGAGAGAGAGCCGTGGACGTTTGATGAGTGACGACAGACAACTACCGAGGGTTCTCGTCAGCAGTAGATACTTACCTGTAGGAGAGAGAGCCGTGGACGTTTGATGAGTGACGACAGACAACTACCGAGGGTTCTCGTCAGCAGTAGATACTTACCTGTAGGAGAGAGAGCCGTGGACGTTTGATGAGTGACGATAGACAACTACCGAGGGTTCTCGTCAGCAGTAGATACTTACCTGTAGGAGAGAGAGCCGTGGACGTTTGATGAGTGACGACAGACAACTCCTGAGGGTTCTCGTCAGCAGTAGATACTTACCTGTAGGAGAGAGAGTCGTGGACGTTTGATGAGTGATGACAGACAACTCCCGAGGGTTCTCGTCAGCAGTAGATACTTACCTGTAGGAGAGAGAGCCGTGGACGTTTGATGAGTGACGACAGACAACTCCCGAGGGTTCTCGTCAGTGGTAGATACTTACCTGTAGGAGAGAGAGCCGTGGACGTTTGATGAGTGACGACAGACAACTCCCGAGGGTTCTCGTCAGCAGTAGATACTTACCTGTAGGAGAGAGAGCCGTGGACGTTTGATGAGTGACGACAGACAACTCCCGAGGGTTCTCGTCAGCAGTAGGTTTGTTGACTTTCTTATCATGTCATCAATCTCAGTGTGGCTATAAAAAAGAAACTGACATTTACATACATATCTAAAATTATCAACTTGCATCTACCGAAATACATGTGATACAGAGACTGTATCCAGGGTAGTGATATAAGGCCACATAATAAAGTGAGGAAGCCATCTCAGAACAAGTTTGTTTATTATCTGACTAAATGTCAAGAGATGGAACTTCCAGTTGTACCAAGGCATAGCCATTCCATTAATAACAGAAGGCAGCTACAGGAGTGTAGGGTAGTCCTACCAAAGCTGATATCAATCTAATAGGATCCTTGATATCACATACTGATCCAAAAGTACAGGTAAGAACCTAACATCTCTGGTTCTCCCATCTTATATGGATTTGAGGAAAGGATTTGAGGAAAGGAGGGATGGATTTGAGGTATAAAGGGATGGATTTGAGGAATGGATTTGAGGGACAGAGGGACGGATTTGAGGGACGGATTCGAGGAAAGGAGGGATGGATTTGAGGTATAAAGGGATGGCTTTGAGGAATGGATTTGAGGAATGGATTTGAGGGATGGATTTGAGGGACAGAGGGAATGGATTTGAGGGACGGATTCGAGGAAAGGAGGGATGGATTTGAGGGGCAGAGAGATGGATTTGAGGGACAGAGGGATGGATTTGAGGAAAGGAGGGATGGATTTGAGGGACAGAGGGATGGATTTGAGGGACAGAGGGATGGATTTGAGGGATGGATTTGAGGGACAGAGGGATGGATTTGAGGGATGGATTTGAGGGACAGAGGGATGGATTTGAGGGATTACCTTAGGTGGAGGTCAGCGGAGAACTTCAAACAGGCATTGATGTACGCCTTCACTTGGTTATAGATATTTGGCACAAACTCCGAAAATGGAAACCTCTTAGGAAACGTACTCTGTCAACAAGGAAACAAAATACATGAATATGCTTCATATAATTATGTACCCAGTAGTGCATCTTTCTACAGATGATGACACAGCGTCACAGACCTACAAGATTATTTCAGTATCATTCAATGGGGCAATCTGATTGGTCATTAATCAAGTTTGAGATCATTTGGAATGACCATTAATAATTATAAACAATTAAACACAATGATGTCTTCAGTTAACCTGTCTGAACTTATACTTTGCCAATGTATTGCGACTGCAGTTCTTTTGATGTTTTTCACTGAGGCCTTAATTCCTGGAATGGACTAGAGATAAGACTAATTATCTGATGAAGGTGATCGTCCTGGAATGGACCAGAGATATGACTTACCTGCGAAGGTCATCGTCCTGGAATGGACCAGAGATATGACTTACCTGCGAAGGTCATCGTCCTGGAATGGACCAGAGATATGACTTACCTGCTGAAGGTCATTGTCCTGGAATGGACTAGAGATATGACTTACCTGCTGGAGGTCATCGTCCTGGAGTGGACCAGGGATATGACTTACCTGCTGAAGGTCATCGTCCTGTAGTGGACCAGAGATATAACTTACCTGCTGAAGGTCATCGTCCTGGAGTGGACCAGAGATATGACTTACCTGCTGAAGGTCATCGTCCTGGAGTGGACCAGAGATATGACTTACCTGCTGAAGGTCATCATCCTGGAATGGACTAGAGATATGACTTACCTGCTGAAGGTCATCATCCTGGAACGGGAACTGAGTGACCACAGCCAGGAACTCCTCTTCATTTTCCACATAAATAGGTGTGTAGTTATCATCATCAAAAATCTCATTAAACACTTCCACCCATTGTCGTGTCAGAATATCACTGTACTGGTCCCTGGTGATATCAGAATGGAATGAAAGTGTTTACAGAAATCTCAAAACATTTCCCATATCAATAATTCATTAAAAGACGTTCACTATAAAGACAAAAAGGTTTCAACTTAATCCAAGAGACACCTTAAGACATAAAGTTTATTTTAAGTCTTAAGATACCTAAAGATGAAATGTTTACACAAAGTCTAACAACACCTAAAGATCAATTGTTTATCTGAAGTCTTAATACACCTTAAGACAAAATGTTTACATTAAGTCTTAAGACACCTACAGATAAAATGTTTACACAAAGTCTAAAGACACCTAAAAAAAAAAAGTTTACCTTATTTTGATAATAAGAAACACTTAAAATACAAATGTTTACGTTTACATTAAAAATTTGTACACATAAAAAAAAGTTTGCCTTTACCTCAATTCCAAGAGAAGTTCCAGTAGATGTCCCACACTAAAACCATAGCCCTGAAAGTCATCAAACAAATTAACACAATGTTTTGTCATCTTACGAATAAAAAAATCGTCAAAGTTACACATGTATATTTCCATACATTTCATATATAATGAAACCCAAACCCAGCTGCCTGACCCCCCCCCCCCCCCCCCCCCCCCCCCCCCCCAATCCCCTCCAAAAGATCATACTTATATTTACTAGAACTTACCCTCAGAGTATGACAGAATAGTACGATCAACTTTTTTATCTCCAACATCATATTGGCATCCTTACAGAAAGCCTGCAACATAAAACAAATATCAAAATATAAATCTGAAAGTCATAGAGAACACAAAACTTGTCCATCTCACCATCAGGGAACAGACAAAAGAAATACTTGTAAAATTTGTCATCGAGAAACATGTGACAAAATAATCACTTACCGAGCTTGTCCGTAAGGATGCAGCCAGTTTGGACACGGCCATCTCCCATAACTCGTCCATATAGGCACGGTTAACCAGGCCTTGTGTTGTACTTAAAATATGATCTTCTACTACGAAAAACCTGGCAAAAATAGTGTTTGTAAAATGTTACACTTAATGACTTCAGATAAAGAGCGATTAATTCAAATTTAACAAGGTAGAAATCTACCAGTAATCTAAATTAAACTTTGGCATAAGAATGAATAAACTTTTGTATACTAAGTGAAGTACTGGAGTGAGTTGTGTACTGGAATACCAAGATAAACTTACCCTACAATATCATGGAAGTATCTCTTGTAATTATCAATAGCTTCATGCTGAAAGGAAAAAACATCAATTGGAAAAAATGAACAAATATGGCATATCAAGATGTTGAAGAAAGGTTTATTTACTGTCTTTCTGTGTTAATTGTCAGGTCAGGGCCCTAATTTGGCACACACATGCTTTATTATATTTCATATATTTTGTGAATATAGTGTATGTAATGTATCAATGAATGAAGATTATTGATTTTTTTTTATGGAAGCATCAGAAAAACTGTCAAAAATATTAAGAAATAATTTCTTTCCGTTTTGTTGCTTTTATGTTGTGTAAATAATAAAAACTGCATTTTTGATGCAGGTCATTTAAAATGTCTGTGAAAAATGAAGCATACATATCAGTAAGAACAAAGCTGAAAAATTATTTCTTATATCACAATTATGTACCATGTTGGAGGCAGCTTGTAGGGACAGCCTCGCTTGTTTCCGCCGCTGTTTTCTGTAGTATGTCTCAAATTTCTCACGGTCTCCCTGAAATACAGTTACCAAACTAGTTATTAACATTTAATACAGGAAAACACGTATATTGTAAAAGGTTTCACACAACTAATGAAGTTTGTACCGTAAAAATCTGTAAATAAGCCTTGGACGACATGAACTTTGACTCAACCTAAGGGGTCAAAAATAAGACTTTGGTAGGACAATGGAATAACACTGTTAGCCCTAAACTTCAATGGACATGGGTTGGGTTATCACCAGGCATGGGTGGGCCAATCACCAGACATGGGTGGGCCAATCACCAGACATGGGTTGGGTTTATTACCAGACATGGGTGGGCCAATCACCAGACATGGGTGGGCCTATCACCAGACATGGGTGGGCCTATCACCAGACATGGGTTGGTTTATTACCAGACAAGGGTTGGCCTATCACCAGACATGGGTGGGCCAATCACCAGACATGGGTTGGGTTATTACCAGACATGCATGGGTGGGCCTATTACCAGACATGGGTGGGCCTATCACCAGACATGGCTGGGCCAATCACCAGACATGGGTGGGCCTATCACCAGACGTGGGTAAGCCAATCACCAGACATGGGTGGGCCTATCACCAGACATGGGTGGGCCAATTACCAGACATGGGTGGGCCTATCACCAGACATGGGTGGGCCTATCACCAGGCATGGGTGGGTTTATTACCAGACATGCATGGGTGGGCCTATCACCAGACATGCGTGGGTCTATTACGACACATGGGTGAGTTTATTACCAGACAAGGGTGGGTTTATTACCAGACAAGGGTGGGTTTATTGCCAGACATGGGTGGGTTAATTACCAGACATGGGTGGGTCTATTACCAGACATGGGTCGGTCTATCACCAGACATGGGTTGTTCTATCACCAGACATGGGTGGGTTTATTACCAGACATGGGTCGGTCTATCACCAGACATGGGTTGTTCTATCACCAGACATGGGTGGGTTTATTACCAGACATGGTGGGTTTATTACCAGACATGGTGGGTTTATTACCAGACATGGGTGAGTTTATTACCAGACATGGGTGGGCCAATCACCAGACATGGGTGGGTCTATTACCAGACAAGGGTGGGCCTATCACCAGACATGGGTGGGCCTATCACCAGACATGAGTGGGCCAATCACCAGACATGGGTGGACCAATCACCAGACATGAGTGGGCCAATCACCAGACATGGGTGGACCAATCACCAGACATGGGTGGGCCAATCACCAGACATGGGTGGGCCTATCACCAGACATGGGTGGGTTTATTACCAGACAAGGGTGGGCCTATCACCAGACATGGGTGGGTTTATTACCAGACAAGGGTGGGCCTATCACCAGACATGGGTGGGTTTATTATCAGACATGGGTGGGTTTATCACCAGACATGGGTGGGCCAATCACCAGACATGGGTGGGTTTATTACCAGACATGGGTGGGCCAATCACCAGACATGGGTGGGTTTATTACCAGACATGGGTGGGCCTATCACCAGACATGGGTGGGTTTATTACCAGACAAGGGTGGGCCTATCACCAGACATGGGTGGGTTTATTACCAGACATGGGTGGGTTTATCACCAGACATGGGTGGGCCAATCACCAGACATGGGTGGGTTTATCACCAGACATGGGTGGGCCAATCACCAAACATGGGTGGGCCAATCAGCAGACATGGGTTGGTTTATTACCAGACAAGGGTGGGCCTATCACCAGACATGGGTGGGTCTATCACCAGACATGGGTGGGCCAATCACCAGACATGGGTGGGTTTATTACCAGACAAGGGTGGGCCTATCACCAGACATGGGTGGGTCTATCACCAGACATGGGTTGGGTCTATTACCAGACATGGGTGGGTTTATTACCAGACATGGGTGGGTTTATTACCAGACATGGGTGGGTTTATAACCAGACATGAGTGGGTTTATTACCAGACATGGGTGGGCCTATCACCAAACATGGGTGGGCCTATCACCAGACATGGGTGGGTTTATTACCAGACAAGGGTGGGTTTATTACCAGACATGGGTGGGCCTATCACCAGACATGGGTGAATCTATTACCAGACATGGGTGGGTTTATTACCAGACATGGGTGGGTTTATTACCAGACATGGGTGGGCCTATCACCAGATATGGGTGGGTCTATTACCAGACATGGGTGGGTTTATTACCAGACATGGGTGGGTTTATTACCAGACAAGGGTGGGTTTATTACCAGACATGGGTGGGCCTATCACCAGACATGGGTGGGTCTATTACCAGACATGGGTGGGTTTATTACCAGACAAGGGTGGGCCTATCACCAGACATGGGTGGGTTTATTACCAGACATGGGTGGGTTTATTATCAGACATGGGTGGGTCTATTACCAGACATGGGTGGGTCTATCACCAGACATGGGTTGGTTTATTACCAGACATGGGTGGGTTTATTAGCAGACAAGGGTGGGTTTATTACCAGATATGGGTGGGTTTATTACCAGACAAGGGTGGGCCTATCACCAGACATGGGTGGGCCTATTACCAGACATGGGTGGGCCTATTACCAGACATGGGTGGGTCCGTCACAAGACAAGGGTGGGTTTATTACCAGACATGGGTGGGTTAATCACCAGACATGGGTGGGTTTATCACCAGACATGGGTGGGCCTATTACCAGACATGGGTGGGTCCGTCACAAGACATGGGTGGGTCTATCACCAGACATGGGTGGATTTATCACCAGACATGGGTGGGCCTATTACCAGACATGGGTGGGCCTATCACCAGACATGGGTGGGTTTATCACCAGACATAGGTGGGCCTATTACCAGACATGGGTGGGTCCGTCACAAGACAATGGCTTCATGAATGCCAGGTAAATACAGTAGCATTAAAAAATATCTTTTTAACAGTTTAGTGATAAAATGACAGTGGAAAGTGATTTTCTTTTTAACATACAAAATTTTAAGCACATTCAGAAAGTCTTGTGACACAAATCTATCACCTAATTATTCTTGTGTCAAATATAGCAATTCATTAACTTTGGACCATGCAACATCATTGATATCTGTGGCTAGTGATAACTTACCAACACAGTGTAGATATGTAGACATCTGTATACTGGGGAAAAGTCTATCAGATCTTGAGCACTTAATTCCTATCAAAGAAACAATACACAACTGAATGTCTATATTTCTATTTTTGTTTCCTCAAAATGTTTATGTTTAGGATTCATCACAATATTTATAAACAAAAGCATATCCAGATAACACCTGTGTAAAGTGTTCAATAAATACAGAAAACTACAGTAAAACATGGTTCCTATTTATAAACAAGTATAACACTAAACTTCTATCCACATGAGTACTTATACAACAATTCTATATATACTCTGTTTATAAAAACTAAAGTCAGGATTTTTGTCTAAATTCATGACTAAAATCTGGCCAGAAAATTATACAATTTTAACCCATGTATTTTCTAAGCTTGCAAACCGGTCCAATGACATGGTCCTAGAGGGGTAGATTTCTGACAATTAAGTCATACTGTTGAACCATAAAAAAGGCATACAAAGTAATTTTATTATTGATTTAAATCAAAAACTTATTAAAACCTTTAATTTATGATTCCCATAACAAAAAGTGTATATTATTAAGAAAACAAACCCCCATTTCCTCCTCATTAAGTTCCGGCGTGTCATCTGTGACCGGTTCTGGTTCCTGGTCAACTTCTCCTGTGAAGGGGTTGGGAGGTGGAGGGGCTCGCTTTCTCTCCTTCTTCTTACTCACGGCTACTATAGACGGGTCCATGTTGTTCTGCTCAGCAGCCTTTAAATAGACAAGGTAATACACATTCACACACACACACTAGTTAATTCTCATTTACCCAACAACACTTTACCCTGCTCAAGAAAGGTTGATATCAATAAAAATAAACTTGTAGAATTTTAATTATCACCTTCTTTCTTTTCGGTATTTACATGTATTTCTGCACTATAGTGTGCACCTTACATTTGACATTTAATTTGTTCACAACAGAAGTTTTTTGTCTATGTACAGGATCACCAATTCACTATATACCTAAACATGTACATACATGTTGTGGTACTGCCATCAGACATAGCTACATATATGTAAAATATACCTATTCATTACTATTTATTTTATTGAATTTGTGGTCTATTTCTAAGAAGTTTATTTTTAACATAACAAATATACAAATGGTTTACATTAATTTTTAGCATATTTTTTAATCAGTAAATGAAAAAATCAAACTGAAATGAAATAAGTTGTTTAATAGGTGTTATTTCTAATAAATTAGACACAATATCAGGAAAACAAGATCATAAATACAACTGACATGCAATGATTGTTCTTAGACAATTTGAAAAAATGCCAGGTTTTATACATCGTGAAGTCCCTCAAATGTACACATCATACATAAAGAAATACAGACTAGCTTAAACATTGATATTGGTGGTGAAAAGGCAAAGGGAATTGGGAGATGTGCAAGACATAGAGTATTTCTCGTACAAATAGAAGATACTTAAGATATATAGGAAATGCTGGAACAATACACATTATACAAACACATTTCAGCTTAGAATGTTGGGGACAGAGAGGGAGAGGGGAGGGGGTGGGGGTGAGGGTGGGGGGGCAATCAAGGGCAGACAACTAGTCGAGGGTAATCAAGGGGAGATAAAGAGTCGAGGGTAATCAAGGGGAGATAACTAGTCGAGGGTAATCAAGGGGAGATAACTAGTCGAGGGTAATCAAGGGGAGATAACTAGTCGAGGGCAATCAAGGGCAGACAACTAGTCGAGGGTAATCAAGGGGAGATAACTATCAAGGGTAATCAAGGGGAGATAACTAGTCGAGGGCAATCAAGGGCAGACAACTAGTCGAGGGTAATCAAGGGGAGATAACTATCAAGGGTAATCAAGGGGGATTAGTAAGATCTGTTACAAAGGGCTTTTTGTTCAAAGGCTGTATCAAAATATCTCAAATTCAGCAGTAACTGATGGAAACACATAAATAAAAAAAGGTTTAGAATCAGTCATGAAATGCTTAAAGTTACATATATACAATGATGAAGACGTGCTTTAATATTTAAAGTAGTACAATGATCTGAAATCTGCAAAAGAAATAAAAATGCCTTCATACAAAATTTACTATACACTAGATACAGCTCTGGCATTGTCAAGTATTACACAAATGTTTCGAGATCTGAACATTCAAATGGACAGGAAACAAATGAAGGACATTCTTAGGAAAGATGGTGCATTGCATTTCAAAAACAGCATGCAATGTGCAGCCCTTATGCAGTATGATGATGACATGGGATGCTTGCCATTATGTGCCACAACTTCTCCATCCTAGACCAATACATTGATAGACATACAGGACAATGTTCCTTCTATATTTCAGTCTTACAAATAGACAGGTTGTGTCACATAATGGTAAGGAATCAGTGAACAGATAAGCTTCTCTGGGAAAAAAAAAACATAAATAGGACCTTGATTCTTCGCAACATTGTGTTATCCTCCATTCCGGTAAATGTGTTCTGTTTCTCCTGTTGTCGTGGAAACATATTTGCATATTGATGATATGATTCAGAAAACAGGAATTAAATGTGGTAAAGAACAAAACAGGTACACTGTATAATGACACTATGGTAAGTATACTGTAAACAAGAATATTTCTCATTCTACCTAAATTTGATTATTTCTGTTCTGCAGCTGTATAACAACTTCTTTATTTAGGTTGAATAGGCAGCGATTTATGGGACTCGGATATTCCTTTTCCTTTCCTGTGGGACTCGAACAAATCTTTTGAGTATCCACTCATTCTACTTATTAGCATTAAGGCTACCAAAGATTTAAAAATTGTGTTCTGGACACACCCGAAAATCCCCAAAAAATGTTTTTCAGTCCAAAGACAAAAAGCAACATCGTAGTATCCGATTCGCAACTTTTCAACACAGGGGAAACAAAAAGGAGTCAATATTACCTATTTTATAAACTTAGAAAGCTGATAACATTTTTTGGCCCTTGTTAAATCTGCCTTTTATCTGAGGGTGAAAATAAACTGGAATGATATTTCCTGTTTACAGTATACAGATGTGAATCAGTTATGATGTACGAGGAGTATGTTTTGTTAGATGTATATTACTGTAACAGTATTAGTTAAGATTGTTGAATGTATACTTTTAGTTTTACAAACATATACACACAGTATATATATCAATACACAGATCTACATATTATTAGAGACACAGGTAAAGTAAAACAATAGAATTTTACCTATAACAGTATAAATTTGTCTTTGAATATCAAATATCCAAGCGTACAAAATTAATCAATGTCATAAACTAATTTTTTTTCTTAATTTCTCTTTATATTCTATAATTATTGAAATAATTTTACATTGAGCTATTATCTTACTATTTCAGTACTTAGTGTGAGAGATTATTAAACAAATGAAATGATTTTGGTCTAAACAGGTTATGAATTTGGGTGTTCAAGCAACAAAAAATATAAAAGTATATATATACAAAGAGACACGGCCGACTACAAAGCACTTAATACTGATGTTAAATTCTGGCTAACATCTCATTGAAACACCACAATTAATCAATTCTCTGTTAATTCTTAAAACAAAGTATCAAAACTATGTAACATGCAGATGGAAGAAATATGCAAATATCCTGAATAAATTAACATCATTTTCACATCATGCCACCGGATTCTTATAATCTTAACCAATTTTCATATTCCATGACAAAGGTTCTGTTCCATGCCTGAATACAGGGATGTACAATTTTGAATTCCAACCATTAACTGGTATGTTGATTTTGAAAATACAAAAGCCCACTATTTAACTAGCCGGGACATTAATACCATTTCTGGATACTGAGCTGGTGACATTCTTCATCTTCCATTAGAAAACGAACAAATTTTGTCCCAGATTGATGTTGAATTAAACAGGTTTTAAGTGAAGAGACAACACCATTAACAACAAGAAATATCCTTACATGTTTCATGGCCACTTCTCCAATCTTTGCCGAGTGTTTCCGGATGTTTTCCAGGAAGTCCTTCAGATCCGACATGGACGCTTCTTTAATGCGTTCACGTAACTTGGGTATAGCATCACTCATGGTCTCCGAAAACCAGTGGGTATTTACACGGGGAAGGTAGGTGTGTTCAAGTTGTTCCAAAGTCTTTAACGCCGGGTAATATCTATATACATGTCAAAAGTAAATTTAATCAGTATCACAATATCATCAATTTAGAGTCATATTAAGCAATAATTATGTGTTTTCATTTGCAGATATATTCAAATATGAATTACATTATCTAATCATGAAATTTTCCTTAATCACGTACTTTTTCAAATTTTGGTTATTTAAATACATTTTAGGTACTCTCACCTTAAATAACAGTAATGTTTAAATCTACCTCGTACAATCAACATTGAATGTCTTTGTTGACTGAACAAAGACTTAGTTATCTTACCTACATAAAGTGTTATAAATCATCTAGTGTCTTTGCTGCGGATGGATAAATCACCTTCCTTGGAGTTACTTATAATATATAAACTTAAGATTACTTGCCTATTTCTTACAAGAAAGGGGAGTTTCCTTTAAAAAAAAACAACAAAAAACATGACCAGCTATATCCATAATGATTACAAAACAGTATTTTGATGTGAGATAAAAAAGACGGCCATCTTTCCCTGTACTTACCTTTTACTTCTCATCTGGTCCTGTAGTTTACCGTACATTTCCAACACTGAATAACAAAGACATTACTGACTTTGTATTGACAACTGATATTATGTTATACATGTATTACAAATATTCTTTATTATACTGGCTAACTCCATTTTTCCAGTGGTTTGGGGGTGGGCTGTGGTCGGGGGAGAGGGACCCCTAATTCTAACTTAATTGTTAGATTTAGATTTGACATAATCTTTCATCCCTACTGAAGTTGAATATACTTTGTAAAGCTCAAATAATAATAAATGTATTAAATTACACCATTATTTTGTCAAATTTCACCCAAAATCATTAGATTTTGATTTGGCAGAACTTTGCATGATATTACTAAATTAAGTACTGAGGATAAACAGCTCAAATCATAAAAGTTTTGAATACAGCGTACAATAATCATTTCACCATCCACTTTTCCTCCCTATATATTTGTCCTATTTCATTTTTATGTGACATTCAACTATATAGAATTTATTTCCTGAAACCTGTGATACATGGCATTATGGGCAAACTTACATTACCTAACCACCCATAAAAATTTTTTTTTTTATGAAATTACACGGAAGAACTTTCAATTAGATACAAACCAGGCAAACAGAGGTTAAGGTTCTCGGCGGCCGAGGCTATGTTGCGCTGAATGCGACGACACTTTATGAGTTGTTCCCCCTTGGTCATCAGAGGAGAGCAGGATTCCTGCAGACTTTGGTTATCGGCCTGAATCTCATCCTATCAAAGGAGACAAAGAGCATTAACACTGTATACATATACTACATACCGTATTTATTCTAATAAACGCCCCCACTCTAATAAACGCCACCCCCCTTTTTTTGGATAGAAAAATACCTCAATTTGAGAAAAAGAACTTACCGTGGCACAGTTATATATCCATCCACGTGTGTCCAGAGGTAATTATTTAAAGGATATCCAACATAAAACTATCACAAACCACAAAACAAAGTTTCAGTAACTATATACACAGTACCACTATATGTTTCATGGTGTGAAATGGGTACATACAACAGATCTCACAACTTACCGACTCTGAAATTTTGATCTCCATTAAAAGCTCCCCCTTGGAAAAATTTCACGCCCCCAGGACGTTTATTAGAATAAATACGGTACGTGCATTCAAAACTTTCCAATGACAAGTTTTTCCTTTTTACTGCCATTCTGGACATTTCCATACAGTGTATCTTCGATATATCAAAAACCCGGAGAGCTCTATATATTATACTTTATGATATTATGTAATTATATATCATAATTAATTTAACAAACTAGATTTAATTATTTTTCCTGATTAAATGACAAACTAGATTTTGATCAATTAAAAAAATTTTTATTAAAATTTTTTTTCTAAACTTTAAAAATCTTTTTGCAACAATTTTCTGTGTGTAGATCATAGGATATGACTGAATGATATATTTGAAGTATAAACTTGACTGAGCACATTCTTGGTTTTAGGTTGTGAGTCTCCTTACCTTGAGCTGGGCAGCATCCATGCTGACTTTAAGCAGCTCGCGTATGGAGTCGATGAACCCCTGGTAATGGTAGTTACACATCCTCTCAATCTCTTTGTCATGTGACTTGATGTGGTCATCAAGTCTCCCTTTAAACTTTTCCAATTCATCGCCTTCGTAAACCGCTCTGTAACATCAATGTTAATGTTATAATCAGTATTGCTGTTGTATATCACATATACCACTTTAAGAGCAAAAACGTAAAATTTGTAAATTCCATACTTAAAATTTACAAAAGTTTGCATACAATGTATTGACAATCAATACCCTTAAATCCAAAACAGAAAATCAAAATCAATATCGCCACACGAAAACCATGACTGCAGTACATATTATACTTGTATGCAAGAATACTTGTGAGTGTATACAGTACAATTTATACTGGAATTAATTTATATATCATAAATCAAACATACCACACATCAATCTGTAAAATCACTGATAAAATAAACATACAGAGTAAGCCCAAAATAAGTTGAGAAAAACGGCACCATTGTGGTGTACGAACTGTCATCTTCTGACTGAGACTCGTCTTGATTCCAGTACATGTCTTCTTAAACATCTTTGAGAATAAAATATTTAACAGCTACATGTATATCAAAATATATATATAGCTTGTGTGTTTTACCACTTGACTCATATGGTGAATGTCCATTCCAGGGTGCTGAACATTTTGCCTTCATATATACATGACGGTCACTTCACGCGACAGAAACTAAATGATTTGATCGGATGCGACTGATGGCATGACTTTATATTTGTTTGATACATTGTCCTGACCAATAGGGTACAGACATATACAATATCAGAGATGTCAGACTCGGTGTTTGAATCTTCACATATACACATATCTATAAAATATTCATTAACTGATCTGTATTTCATAGGACCAAAGTCAGATAATCTAAAATCTATTAAAAAGTAGTCATATACAGAGACCTGTGCTAATAAACAGTATCGTGTTTAAATGCCAGTTGAAGAGAGTTTCAAGTCAGTTATGATATTCTTTTTCATTATAAGCTAGTGTTGGATGACACTAGCATATTGGATGAAGTGCTTGTAACTATAATGTCAGACATTTTTTGTATAATTTTTGAAGCTAGTCCATATATAAAATATAGATGATTGCCAATATTAAGATATATAGAGTGAGCCGTCATGATCATGAGCTATCAGAATATGTATCTTGGGTAAGTCCCAAAGGAAGGCCATGAGTACGTGGATAACACGAATGTCCGGTCTGAAAATTGCTCATGCGCCTCTAAAAATCACTGATGTTTTGGTATGTATACAAAAAAATACATGCACCAGTCAGTCATTATTATACAATATAGCCTATATACAGTCTGTAATGTAATTACAAATTACCAGACACTATATACGGTTTGGCTATAGATAAATATAAATGCACATATTTTAGCCACACTAGCAAAGAGGCACTGACTCCTAGCACTGGAAGAGGCATTTAAATAAATATGATGATCATGAGCTCTATGTACTCAGCTTCAGCTTTCACAAGTATATATATATATATATCATGCTGTAATCCCTGAAAACTCAAGTTCTTTCCTGGAGGAGAATGATCCCCTGTAGAGTAGCCCTAATAAATACTACCCACAATATATTACCATTCAGCAAGCTAGAAAGAACTTACATAAGAACTCTTTAAATTGGTTGAGCATAAGTCTAGACAAGAAAGCCAAAGGTCCAGCGTTTGATTCCTAGCAAAAGCGGCACAATAAATATGACAGAGGAAAAACGAGATAAACCAGACCGAGACTCGAACCCGGGACCTCCAAACTCTGTAAAGACACTCTTACCATCTGAGCCACCTGCCCACAGGCACTAAGCCCAATCAAATTCCACTAAATTCCTCCCTCCTTCAATAAAGTCTTGAACCCCTAAAATACAAATGAGACCCTATACCAGATAGACAATGGGCAAATTAGATGGCATGGGTGCCAAATATAACAAAGAGAGGAAAATGCCACTAGTGGTAAATGCTAAATTTCTTGTAATTTTCACCTTTTCCTCACAGCAATTTAAAATACTGTACTAGGAATTCATCTTATGAAACCACTATATTTCACCTTTGAGTACTATATATATATGCAATACTTTTGAAACCAAACATGCTGGAAGGACAAGTGATGTTGAATTTTTTTCCCTGCCCCGAGATGCTTTGCAAGTATGATTCATTGCATTGTTTTCTAACAGTAAGACAATTTGTAACATGATCATGATTATAATTGGTATTCCCTTTAGGTCTGACACAGGTCTGATTAGTGACCTATTTTAGTTGGTGTGTGTATAAAGTACACCACAATACAGGATCTGTAATGTCAAGTAAAATATACACCAACATCAAGTGCTCTTCTATCTACAGGATATGATTGCAGTGTTATGTAGTACAAAGGCATAATTAAATATTCTTGCAGACAGTTCAGAATTGGCTAGACTGTATAGGGTTTCAATAAGACCACAATTTAGCATTAGACTTTATATGCCTTATTCATTTGGGTCTATCGTACAACTGTCTAGTATTAGCTGTTGTCTGACAGACTACATCTGACATTAGACTACATCTGACATGAGTCTGTATTTATAAGTTTATAGTGTCTGACATTAGACTACATCTGACATGAGTCTGTATTTATAACTTTATAGTGTCTGACATTATACTACATCTGACATGAGTCTGTATTTATAACTTTATAGTGTCTGACATTATACTACATCTGACATGAGTCTGTATTTATAACTTTATAGTGTCTGACATTATACTACATCTGACATGAGTCTGTATTTATAAGTTTATAGTGTCTGACATTATACTACATCTGACATGAGTCTGTATTTATAAGTTTATAGTGTCTGACATTAGACTACATCTGACATTATACTACATCTGACATTAGACTACATCTGACATGAGTCTGTATTTATAAGTTTATAGTGTCTGACATTAGACTACATCTGACATTATACTACATCTGACATTAGACTACATCTGACATGAGTCTGTATTTATAACTTTATAGTGTCTGACATTATACTACATCTGACATTATACTACATCTGACATGAGTCTGTATTTATAAGTTTATATTGTCTGACATTATACTACATCTGACATGAGTCTGTATTTATAACTTTATAGTGTCTGACATTATACTACATCTGACATGAGCCTGTATTTATAAGTGTATAGTGTCTGACATTATACTACAGCTGACATTATACTACACCTGACATGAGTCTGTATTTATAAGTTTGTAGTGTCTGACATTATACTACATCTGACATGAGTCTGTATTTATAAGTTTATAGTGTCTGACATTAGACTACATCTGACATTATACTACATCTGACATGGGTCTGTATTTATAAGTTTATAGTGTCTGACATTATACTACATCTGACATGAGTCTGTATTTATAAGTGTATAGTGTCTGACATTATACTACATCTGACATGAGTCTGTATTTATAACTTTATAGTGTCTGACATTATACTACATCTGACATGAGTCTGTATTTATAACTTTATAGTGTCTGACATTATACTACATCTGACATTATACTACATCTGATATGAGTCGATCTTTATTTATAACTTTATAGTGTCTGACATTATACTACATCTGACATGAGTCTGTATTTATAACTTTATAGTGTCTGACATTATACTACATCTGACATGAGTCTGTATTTATAACTTTATAGTGTCTGACATTATACTACATCTGACATGAGTCTGTATTTATAAGTGTATAGTGTCTGACATTATACTACAGCTGACATTATACTACACCTGACATGAGTCTGTATTTATAACTTTATAGTGTCTGACATTATACTACAGCTGACATTATACTACACCTGACATGAGTCTGTATTTATAAGTTTATAGTGTCTGACATTATACTACATTTGACATTATACTACATCTGACATTATACTACATCTGACATGGGTCTGTATTTATAAGTGTATAGTGTCTGACATTATACTACAGCTGACATTATACTACACCTGACATGAGTCTGTATTTATAAGTTTATAGTGTCTGACATTATACTACATCTGACATGAGTCTGTATTTATAAGTTTATAGTGTCTGACATTATACTACATCTGACATGAGCCTGTATAGTTTATAATGTCAGACATTGGACTATACATCTGACATGAGCCTATTTATAGTGTGTTTTAAGTGTTTTACTTTGCCTTGTATTAACCTAGCCATTAGGTTCCTTCCATAAGATGGGTCTATATAGGAAATATTATCAGTACTGTACGCGTATTTAATCATGCTTCAATCAGATTATATTGCTCCCCAACACTTCATTAACACATCTGACATGAGTCTGTATTTATAAGTTTATAGTGTCTGACAGTAGACTACACCTGACATGAGTCTGTATTTATAACTTTATAGTGTCTGACATTACACTACATCTGACATGAGTCTGTATTTATAAGTTTATAGTGTCTGACATTATACTACAGCTGACATGAGTCTGTATTTATAAGTTTATAGTGTCTGACATTAGACTACATCTGACATTATACTACATCTGACATTAGACTACATCTGACATGAGTCTGTATTTATAACTTTATAGTGTCTGACATTATACTACATCTGACATTATACTACATCTGACATGAGTCTGTATTTATAAGTTTATATTGTCTGACATTATACTACATCTGACATGAGCCTGTATTTATAAGTTTATAGTGTCTGACATTATACTACATCTGACAGACTACATCTGACATTACACTACATCTGACATGGGTCTGTATTTATAACTTTATAGTGTCTGACATTACACTACATCTGACATTAGACTACATCTGACAGTAGACTACATCTGACATGAGTCTGTATTTATAAGTTTATAGTGTCTGACATTATACTACATCTGACATGAGTCTGTATTTATAACTTTATAGTGTCTGACATTATACTACATCTGACATTATACTACATCTGACATGGGTCTGTATTTATAACTTTATAGTGTCTGACATTACACTACATCTGACATGAGTCTGTATTTATAACTTTATAGTGTCTGACATTATACTACATCTGACATGAGTCTGTATTTATAACTTTATAGTGTCTGACATTATACTACATCTGACATTATACTACATCTGACATGGGTCTGTATTTATAACTTTATAGTGTCTGACATTACACTACATCTGACATGAGTCTGTATTTATAAGTTTATAGTGTCTGACATTAGACTACATCTGACATTAGACTACATCTGACATGAGTCTGTATTTATAAGTTTATAGTGTCTGACATTATACTACATCTGACATTTGACTACATCTGACATGAGTCTGTATTTATAAGTGTATAGTGTCTGACATTATACTACATTTGACATTATACTACATCTGACATGAGCCTGTATTTATAACTTTATAGTGTCTGACATTAGACTACACCTGACAGTAGACTACATCTGACATGAGTCTGTATTTATAAGTTGATAGTGTCTGACATTATACTACACCTGACATGATTCTGTATTTATAACTTTATAGTGTCTGACATTATACTACATCTGACATGAGTCTGTATTTATAAGTTGATAGTGTCTGACATTATACTACACCTGACATGATTCTGTATTTATAACTTTATAGTGTCTGACATTATACTACATCTGACATGAGTCTGTATTTACAACTTTATAGTGTCTGACATTATACTACATCTGACATGACTACATCTGACATGAGTCTGTATTTATAAGTTTATAATGTCTGACATTGGACTATACATCTGACATGAGCCTGTATAGTTTATAGTGTCTGACATTATACTACATCTGACATGAGCCTGTATAGTTTATAATGTCAGACATTGGACTATACATCTGACATGAGCCTATTTATAGTGTGTTTTAAGTGTTTTACTTTGCCTTGTATTAACCTAGCCATTAGGTTCCTTCCATAAGATGGGTCTATATAGGAAATATTATCAGTACTGTACGCGTATTTAATCATGCTTCAATCAGATTATATTGCTCGCCAATACTTCATTAACATACATATATATGTCACCTAAATAATATCTATTCAGGGTTTAAAAGAGTTTCATTTCCTTATGTTCAATATACAGGATGCTATATATATATATAAGCAAAACAATTTATGTTATAGTAGCAATCATTAACACAAGAATGAATTTTTTTAGTTTTCATAAGTAGAACAGACTAATTATGTATTGTTATTGAACAGGTCGTAGAGACCTCCATCATCCAGTAAATCTATCGCAGTATTATATATGGATAGAGATATTTGAGTCCAAGACACATGCTTCAAGCTGAAATTCTTCTAGGATGCATGGTCTCAAATTCTGAGTACATCTTTTAAGTATAGGGACACTTCAAAATTTTGAAAATTGTGTTACAGATTCAACTGAAAATCCTTATACAAAAATTACCGTCATAACAGATCTAATATTATATAAACATAGACTCAACTAGTTTGATTATCTAACAGATCATTTTGTTAAATGTGCAGCATTATACCAACGTAATCATCCGTATTGCCAGGGATCGACACAACATGTAAGAATATCAAGGTATGAAAGAAGAGCAGCAACTCTAGAGTCCAGGCTTGAAAATGATACTGCTGACATGTTTCGGCCTGCTAGGCCATCATCAGGGCACAATTTATTAGTGTGACTGTTACATTTTGAAGCTGAATAACAACATGTAAGAGTATATAGCCAGGGCAGCCCTGCAGGGCTGACTTGAATCTGGTTGCATGACCAGTGTTACATATGCTGCCTAATCATAAATGTCCAGTCCAGTGGGCTGCCAACATTTTTTAACCTATAATTATATGATGTTTAAGAGAAGTTTTCTTCATTGACTTTAAAAACTTTCCTTTCCAATTTTTTTTTTTTAGAAAACTCCATGATGTAAGATCTAATTAATATCTTATATGCTAGGAAAAAACAGAATGCAGGAAACTTCATCTAAAATTAAGATTTTTTCCCAGAGTTAGGTTTAGGACTGCCAGGTTTTGAAAAGAGGCAGTCCGACAGTCTTATGCATCCAGTCAAACGTATATATATATAGCCACTCTGGGGTGATCTCCCTCGACTCGAACCCCAATAATCTAAAGCTATGTATACGTATAGATCTGTCAACCCAGGCCAGTCCTTGCTTTCAGTAGCTGCACAGCAAATGCACCACAATTATGTATGCCATGCAGAAGCAACTAATGAACCCATTCTAAATATTATTGAGGCAGTTTTTCTTATAGTATGAATTCAATACTTTAACCATACCTTGATCATGCACTGGGTGTTTTTATTTTTTGTGTTCGCTTTTGTTTTGTTTTGCTTGTATACATAGCTATATATATACAGTACGTCACACTGCTGGCAATTCCTAGCTAAAATACTATAGCTGGACACATATAGAACACTTAAGTTGGCGAGACAAACTAATTAGCTAACTAAGTTGAATCATGCAATGTAGTTAACCTGTATATAACTATCTACAAAATAGAACTCTCCGGGATCCATATAGTCAGGATTTTTTTACTCCAGTAATATCAGACTTTTCTGAGCCTGTCTCTATCTATACATCTACTGGCAGATTATTTTATTTTCCTCAAGTAATATCATTCGACTTCTTTACCTTAATCTAAATACCTCGAGAAGATCCTAACTACTTGTTTACGTGTATTCGACTATAAACTGACAAAATGACAACACCAGTGGGACGACTGGTCATATTCAGATTGACAGACAGTTCGTCTGCTACATGTATATTTTGATGACGTCAGATACACAGACACATTCGTAGATAAAAATAAGAGAAAGGGAAAACATGAAAACCCCGTCATAAAAATAAACGGTCCATCAGATTGAGGCCTGAGGTCACTAAACTACTTCGGCCAATGTCTGGTGATGGGTGTTGACAGACGGATGGGGATGCGGGATACCACCCCTCCGAAGAAGAGAAGAACGTTTTACCTAAGCGTAGTCCCCAGTGGTCCATCGGAAGTCTCTATTTCTGTGATAAGATGATCGTGGTGGGCATTCATAGACTCCTCTCTTAAAGTATTAGCATCCTGAACCGTCTCAGTCAGTTGCTTCCAGTCAGGAGGCTTCTTGGGAGTTACAGGTTCCGCCATATTTACAATTTTCCAGTGCGCACCTGACAGTTACTTCCGGTACATAGACTTATCAAGTCCGCGAAAAGAGAAATACCGGTAAAAATCTCACTATCATCTAACTTACCTGATTTTTTTTTTTTTTTCGAAATGACGAAAATATATTTTTGTGGTAATGTTTACATATGTTGATAACTTTTATATGTTCAGTTTTTGCTAGATGTTATGACAAATAATTGGTATTTAAATGATTTATTTTTTACTAATGTGTTATTTTTTTTATCTGAAAGCCGGAGGTTTGAAACATAATTTTTCAACATAATCAAGATGCTCGATCTTATTTTAAAAAATAAATAAATAAAATGAAATAAGGTAATAGTGCAACAAAATGAATGAATTTAGTGTGCGAGAAAAGTTTTCCAGTCTGGAGTATTCAGATGACACATGCAGTGCTATAGGCACCTACATATATATCATTCCTGCAGTCCTTTCACCAAGCACACAATATTTCATTCCCCAGTTGGGCACGAAAAGAGCAGATAACTCTTCCTTATAGAAATAAGAAATAATTAATCAATTGTTTCACAATAAAATTGCTGTAAGATAAATAAATTTTAAAACTGGATAGACCTTGAGTTTTTTTCTTCTTCTGTTTCCACATATATATTTGATGTACCTTATAATAGTCACCGATATAGTTGTAATAAATTTGTTAAACAAGAATTACCTTTATGACAGAATTTGCTATATCTATCAAGGTATAGTTACTATCAATACAGATTAATCTTATACTGTAAACATTGCATCATCTGCATAAAAATGTCTATAATCATTAATGAAAAAAAAACCCAAAAAAACAATAATGTCATGATTTGATGTCCCACTTCATCTCCGAGCTCAATATAGCAGCTTATATTCTCAAAGCAGTTCACAAATTCTTATTACATTAATCCCTAGTTATCGGCAGACATTTACAACTCTCCGAGGAACATTACCGATACATTATAACACATATCATTACGATACATTATAACACATATATATCGCAGAGCTGTGTCACACGACATATTAACCTCTCCGTTCATGTTCTGATTAATAAAAGCTGAGTCGACGAGAAAACAACAGAGGAATATTGTTCAATAATCCTTCCATTTTGAAACATTCCTGCCACCATTCCACAATATCTCCTGATACAAAATACAGTACATTAACATACAATCTATGTATAATCATTTTTTTCCGATATCCATGTTTGCAGGAGAAGTGGCTATCAGAATGCCTCTTTACCTAAAATTGACTTCAGTACAGATATTCGACAATTGTACATTTCACCAGTAAATGGTCAGCAAAACTCTTACCATATTTTTCTGCAAATAAGCCCCTCAGCCAAGGCCTCCGCCAACAAATAAGCTCTTCAGCACACAAAGCCTCCGCCCACAAATAAGACCCTCAGCCCACAAAGCCTCCACCCACAAATAAGCCCCTCAGCCCACAAATAAGCCCCTCAGCCCACAAATAAGACTCTCAGCCCACAAATTAGATCCTCAGCCCACAAATAAGCCCCTCAGCCCACAAATAAGACCCTCAGCCCACAAAGCCTCTGCCACAAATAAACCCCTCAGCCCACAAACAAGCCCCTCAGTCCACAAATAAGCCCCTCAGCCCACAAAGCCTCCGCCCAAAAATAAGCCCTTTTGCATAATCATCAATTTTGAACTAGTAATTAAACTAAATAAAAGAGGTTCACAAATAACCTCTCCTCCAAATTCAATACTTACTACTTATATACTGAGGTTATTGGGGGTTGGGTTTGTGTTAGGATAAATATGGTGATCTGTAAACAGAGTTTGTACTGGGTAGTTTGTAAATGGGGTCCCAGCTTCTTTAGTTTATAAGACTTCCTGTAAATAAAATGGGGTACTTTTTAATTTTCTATAGGCTAAGTGGGAAAAAAAAAAAAATGAACAGGATATAATTCATCTCAATTAATTCCATAAATGTAAGATAATCACAGAAAACAAAACATATGATTTTTTTCAGTAACAATTTATTTTGTTTACAACAAATCATAGTGAAAAAATAAATAATCATTTTAAACAAATTCAGCACTTTCAAACATTGAAAACTTCCAACACATATTGTTCCAACTGAAACATACAAACACTGTACAAATTAAATGACACATGTACAAATTAAGTGACACATGTACAAGTCAAGTGACACATGAACAAGTCAAGGGACACATATGTACAAATCAAGTGACACATTGTACAAATCAAGTGACACATGTACAAATCAAGTGACACATGTACAAGTCAAGTGACACATGTACAAATCAAATGACATGTACAAATCAAGTGACACATGTACAAGTCAAGTGACACATGTACAAATCAAGTGACACATGTACAAATCAAGTGACACATGTACAAATCAAGTGACACATGTACAAATCAAGTGACACATGTACAAGTCAAGTGACACATGTACAAATCAAGTGACATGTACAAATCAAGTGACACATGTACAAATCAAGTGACACATGTACAAATCAAGTGACACATGAACAAATCAAGTGACACATGTACAAGTCAAGTGACACATGTACAAATCAAGTGACACATGTACAAGTCAAGTGACACATGTACAAATCAAGTGACACATGTACAAGTCAAGTGACACATGTACAAATCAAGTGACACATGTACAAGTCAAGTGACACATGTACAAATCAAGTGACACATGTACAAGTCAAGTGACACATGTACAAATCAAGTGACACATGTACAAATCAAGTGACACATGTACAAGTCAGGTGACACATGAACAAGTCAAGTGACACATATGTACAAATCAAGTGACACATTGTCCAAATCAAGTGACACATGTACAAATCAAGTGACACATGTACAAATCAAGTGACACATGTACAAGTCAAGTGACACATGTACAAATCAAGTGACACATGTACAAATTAAGTGACACATGTACAAATCAAGTGACACATGTACAAATCAAGTGACACATACCGTATGTACAAATCAAGTGACACACATGTACAAATTAAGTGACACATGTACAAATCAAGTGACACATGAACAAGTCAAGTGACACATATGTACAAATCAAGTGACACATTGTACAAATGAGCTTTAAAATTATGCCGTACAAATTACCTAAACACATATGTTCACACATAACACAAGAGGAAAAATGAAATTATTTTATTCTGACTTATATTTATTAATGTTATATAGCAATTCTAGATTCAATATCAACAAATGATACCTGGCACAAAGTAGGGAATAAGTCCGGTGCAGTAAAACTGTATTTGATGGTATTTCTACTGAACTGTAATAATTCTGGGACGGGTTTATTACCAGACATTAGGTGATTTATTGCTGGATAAGTAAACAGCTTACAATTGATTCAACATATCAAATATACTAGGGTAATTCGTTTATTTTATGCGTTCTTAAAATCCCAGAGTTATTTCCCTTGTCTAGGTGATTGTCTCATGTAGAATGTGATAGTAATACAGATCTCTTTATCTTATTTATAAACAGATAGTGCAAACGTGTTATTATATTGTACTGGTGTGATAAACAGAAAATGCACAGGTGATAACATATCTATAGTATGTAACAATATGGGAGCAAGCTTAAAACAACTATAACTGTAAAGTTTCATACGGGATATTTTAACGCGTTATTTTTTCTAAAAGTTCTAAAATACTGTTTACTTTGATGGACGTTCGTTAGGTCTACGGAGAAAGCTGAATGGAGAATGTAGGTGCATACACATAGTTACGAGTCATTGCACCGTCACTTTCCGAAAATAGAAACGGATAATAAAGTAGGCGAAAACAAAGATGTGTGTAGAAGATTATAGTTACTCACTATCCCTCATTGTAATGTATCATTAATTAGACAATATACCTTTTGTGTAATCAATATCGGGTTTTACAATATACCATATTTATTCTAATAAACGCCCTGGGGGCGTGAAATTTTTCCAAGGGGGGGGGGGGGGGGGGGGCGTTTTATGGAGATCAAAATTTCAGGGTCGGTAAGTTGTGAGATCTGTTGTATGTACCCATTTCACACCATGAAACATATAGTGGTACTGTGTATATAGTTACTGAAACTTTGTTTTGGGGTTTGTGTTAGTTTTATGTTGGATATCCTTTAAATAATTACCTCTGGACACACGTGGATGGATATATAACTGTGCCACGGTAAGTTCTTTTTCTCGAGTTGAGGAACTTTTCTTTCCAAAAAAAGGGGGGGGCGTTTATTAGGGTGGGGGCGTTTATTAGAATACATACGGTATATAACATATCAATGATCTTCATATACATGTTTCCTTTTCTTGAAGAGACAAGACGCAACTGCATATAGCCTCGACTGACGATAACATTGGCGGGGCCCCATGAGGGGTAATGCAACCTGATTAAGCATGCGAAGTGTTCTGCTAACGAGCAGTGACATATGCTTAAGGGCCTACTAAATTGTCATGTTATTGTTTTGCTTTGATTTAGGTACTGTATTAACAAAACATGGTTGTGGAGACTTTAAATTTTCATAATAAAGGGAAAGTACGTCCTAGTTCTATGATACTATAATGCCTGATACTATATTCCATCAGTGATCTTTACAGTTATAGTTGTTTAAGATGCTATAATGGAATATCTCATTATAGGGAGACTGTTCCAGAGCTGTAATTCATACAAACATTTAGTGCAGGCAGATAAATCTCATACAATTATACAATACAAGCATTTTAAATTTCACATACCGAAATAAATTCACACAATGAAATAGATTATAATACAATTCTGGAATGTTACACATAAAATGCTAAATAATATTGAATAAAAAAATAACTATGGAACATTGGAACATATTAATTTGGCAAAGATCATTTATTGCTCTGGCCTCCCCTGAATGTCTGTATTATTATATTTGGACGGACATTAATGTACAACTTCAACAATAACAACCTTTTAATACCTATATGATATATGTCAGGCCCTAGTTTCGTCAATATTTCGTAACTTCAAATTTTCCATAGGATTTCATTACAGAATTAACGGAAGGCTCCTGTTTTCCTAAAATTCACTAATGAATTTCTACGGAAAAGTTAATGGATTACGTAAATTAGGGAGTGTTGATGAAACTGTTGCCTGGCAAAAAGCTGATATTAAAGGGGAAGGGAGAACTTCATAAAATATCTAAATTATTTTTTTGTTTACGCACAACTAACAAAAGAAATATATTTACAGTTTTTCAGAAATTGAAAACATGTACTGTTATGTTTTATAATACTACTTAAATTTAACTTACAGGGAAATTTATCTGTAAGTTTGAAGGTTACCAATCAGTTTAAAGTGATAATCCCCATCATGAGTGATATATGAGCCAGTTTTGTACTTACTTTCCCTTCTTTGTCTCATTTTAAACATTTCAGGACAGATATGGCTACATGTACACCTTTACCTATACCCAGGTAATATCACAGACATGAAGTGGACAGAACTCATTAATATAACAAATTAACATTATATGTAATTATCTGGTAAACATTAAATCAGCATTTTCATATCAAAATTAGATTTTACATATATACCCATTTAATCGAAGAAAATCGTTTTTCTCAAAAAATCACAATACATAAATAACCTTCATCTTATTTGATAACAAACGCCAAGCAAACACATTTTTTTTTTTTACTTTTCTTTTTAGGAAAAACATATTGTTATACCATGGACACAATATCATAAGAATGCAACAATAAGTGTCTATATTTTTTTTTATAATAATTTGTTGAGCAGTAAATGTATAGCTAGCTAGAACAGCAGTAAATCATATCATAAATTTATCATCAACATCACAGACATACAAGGTTCAAGTTATAACTTATGTAATAAGCCCAGGGGGGCCAACACATTAACTCTTGGGGGTTAAATTGGGCTTATTGCAGGACAAAGAATACAATTTCTTTTTAACTGAATCACAATAAGCATGTATTGAATGAATGGGCTTATCATCAGTCACAGACTTATTTCTGAATAGATATATGGTATACCGTATCTGTTTTTTACAACAAATATCAGATGTTTATGCAGATTCCTAGTATTTGCTCTTGATACAGTTAGTTCTCCCTTAAGACTATAATTTTGAAATCCATGCAGTAAACTGCTCTAGAATCAAAGTCTCACAATTATCCAGAACTTCATATGTAATTATGATAAAGTTTTCATGAAGGTTCACGAAATATTTATGAACTTCAAATTAAATAATAACTATTCATGAACTGTTCATGAATTGTCCCATTTAAACAGCAGAGAGAAGCAAGTTCATGAGTTCATGAACTCTGTAACTTCATATGAACTCTGAACTCTATAGTTCATGAAATCTGTACATATGGTACAGTTCATTAGCTGTTCATATTTTTTGTCTATGAAGAGTCCAAGGATGTTCATGAATTTTTTACAGGGAATTTTATGTACAAAATGTATTTTGTAATTGTAAACCTAATTTTTACATTAGTACAACACACATCATCAACATAACAAAATATAACCAGACAGAGAAAATGTGTGAGAGGCCTCACATTAAATACTAATATATCAACCCATGTACATATGGGTAACATCTGTATTCTGAATTCACAAATAAGTCTTATAATTATAATTGAACAAATGATGAATTTTAATGAAATTTTGTAAAATTTGAATTGGTATCAAACTCATTGACTGGTAGTGTTACGACATTATATATCAGTCTATAACAAACACAATACTTTTTATTCCCATTGTTTGATTATTTTTTTTTAAACAACCGATGACATGTTTTTATGAGTCATTTCAGCATCAACTTGGATTTGTGAAATCAGTACCCTGATTCCCATACATGCCAACTTCTTCGAATTTATACACGGGGCAAATTTTGTGTATTCAAATTTTCAAACTTAATTAAGAAAAGTATGTTATAGATATCTTTTGACAAACTTATACCTTAAAAATTCCAATACTTAAGCTATTTTTTCTTCTTGACTAATAAATCTAATGTTAAGACAATTGATAACAAATATCAGCTTCAGTTTTACTTGAAAGTAACTTCTTCATACTTGAAGATTTTCAATGTAAATTTCCCGTAAAATGATGCGAGTCTCCTGAAGTAGGGAGGGTTGGTAAGTTAGGGATGCTGTTATTGGTCCACATAATAAACTGACCGTTACATATGTAACTATAATGTTCTACAAAATAACATTTCTCTAGTACAGACAGCTGAAAATCAGCTTAATACTGCAAGTAATATTGAACAAATACATGTAGTAGCTTATTATTACTCTGTAGAGTGGGAAATTGTTTCAAGTAAAAAACAAAAAATAATTACATCACGTGGTTATACAAAAATGATACATTACTGCACATATACAACCAGGTTGCTTTCAGCACCTCAAAATTATACAACTACAGTATATACCAATGTAAGGGCCAATCCAGTAATATATCCACCAGAGGACTCTAGAAGTAAAGAGATAGTATATCCAGGGCGGCGGTCGGAGAAAACTTATCCTATAAAATATTCAAGTATTGTTTTGAATCAGTGGTTCTTGATTAACAAACCTTGAGTCATCCCGCTGGAAAGACCTTTTTTTTTACTGGAAAAACCCTTTAGTAAATCATCTTGAGCTTAATGTGGTCTGGAAAAATATTGCCTGAATTATACAAACAGGTGACAATTGCAGATACTGCAGTTTCTTTTAAGACTTTTGTTTCCTACCTGAACCAGATGAGAGTAGGGATATTTCATGTGAGTGTATGAACTCAATTCAGGATATTTCTCTCATCTATTATCAGACATCATTAGATATTTCAGGGATTCACAAAGTCATGTTTACGAAATCACATCTTCCCTGCATGCACACTCGCATACTTCGTAGCCATCTAACATTCAAATCTTTTTAATTCAGACTTTGGCTTCAAGACCATTACATATCATAATTATGTACTAATACTGTTATATAGTGAATTTTGCATAAAAATGTTAATATTTATTTATTGGCTGGATTTCTTTTGTGTGAACCCTTGGAATTCAATATCTATATAGATAGATATACAAAATGTTTTCATATATTGAAAGGTCATAATAGGTCATGACAATTGAGGAAACATTGGAGGTTTTCTTACAAAAATGTTACCAGAGACCTTCATAGTAAAATGTCCCCCAACATGACATAATGTTTAATGTCACAAGAGGTTATTGATATTATGCTGATGTTTATCACAATATTTCACGAAAATAAAATACGGAGGTCATCATACTAATAGGTCAAAAGGTGAAAGGTTAACAAGATCTTTAAAACAATAAAAAAAGAAAGATCTGTTTTCAGTGGTGCCGAGTGAAAAAGATCATTCTCCAAATAAGGAAATCATGAAAAAAAGTCTGCAGAGTTCAGGCAACAATTATTAGTGTTTAAGAGTCAGTAGAACATGAGAAGTACTGTCAGCAGGTATTTTCGTCCAAATACGGGCATTGCCAGAGGTCAAATGTCACCGGCGGAATCAGCATGAATGTATAGTCACATCTACGATGTTTGCTCACAATAGCAGACGGCAGAGATCATGAGAAAAGGTCGACATAGTTCCTAGAAATCTCGTCCACTTTCTTGTTGAAAATTTCTACGTTGTGATTTGTTTCTTCGATGTATTGCTGGATAAACTTGTCCAGGTCTGTAAACAAAAAGGAATACAAATAAACATCAACAAACAACAATTTATTACACCAAATAAACATCAACAAACAACAATTTATTACACAAAATAAACATCAACAAACAACAATTTACATTTTATTACACCAAATAAACATCAACAAACAACAATTTATTACACCAAATAAACATCAACAAACAACAATTAAACAAACCAATTTTTTGTTTAAATACAACATTGCCATATAAATCAAAAGATTTTTGATTTTTTTTTTTTTTTTTTAATAAAAAATTGCTTACAAAACCTGGTTTTTTTTATGTACATTATATTGAAGTCTGTTATATATAAGTAAAACCTACCTGGATGTGTATTCTGCTTTTCTCCGTCAAAGCTGACGAATTGTGTTCCGTTATAGAACCAGCCTTCTGGGAGGGCCTCCAGGTGATGCCGAGTCTGATCAAGGGAGATAATTCATATCATTAAACATACACAAATGATAGCCACACAAGTTGTGACGAACCACAGGGTGATGACATTTCTGTTCAGTAACTTGGATTCCACTTGTTAATGATTGAACTCCATCTTTTTCTCAACTTTAACCTAATATTCTTTCAAAATCTGATCAAACGAGTCCCAATGCACCTTTATCATAAACAAAATGTCAGTTGAGAAAATCTACAAGAGGAGAATAACCCTCAAAGAAACATTGTGTCCAATATCATAGTTAATCTATGCGGTATCTAAACAAAAATATTTATTGTTAATCAAAATTGATAATAACATATTAACCAGTTACATTCTATATACTTACATGGATTTTCTTTACATCTTCCTTCGAGACATTTTTGCGTGTTATAAGCTTCTTTTTCTCAGGCTTCTACAAACAAAATATTCGATTGTGAAATTTGTTCACTAATGAGACCAAAGTGTTTCCTCCAGGAAACCAACTTAATAAAACAGTTTAACACGTAGCTTGGTTGTTAAGTTTAAAATCAATAGAATTACCTCAGAAGTCTTCTACATTGCTTACTAAACTTTGCTTGTTAGTCTCAATATCACAACGCATTACAATAGATCATTCAGTAGAACAGCTCATTAGATATGTAATGGTAAACATACATTTACAAGTTTCAATTTTAAATTTCACTCAATCTTATAAATCATTTAGATTTTACAGAAATAACCATATATTAACTAGAATTTCAACACTTTAAATTCATAACTTCAATTAAAACACTGAAGAATATAAACTTTTGTTAATATCCTAAATATTTAATAGTGAAGTTTGTAATGCATTCAAATGACAGGTATTAGAGGACTTTAAGATCTGTTCAGGACCTTATTTTGATTATAAATCACTAATAATATATCAAATAATTCATATTTATATTCATAGAAAAGACTTAATACTAAGCCTTTTAAACGTCTTTTGACAGAAACCCCCAAAAATATTTTTGAAAATCTTAAACTTAAATATACTTTATTAAAAGAAGAATCCATACCTGTTTGACACAGAGTCGGACCCAGTCCTTTACCACGTTTTCCCGTAGTTCACACCCAGTGATCACGAGGAAGTTATCTCCCTTGGTATTGTGAGGACCATCCCCATTGCTTGTACTACTAGATAACTGGTCGAGACCTTTGGCAGCTGTCAGAGATGTGGTATCACTGAGGGTGATGTGATGAAGCTCCTTCAGGTTTGGAGAATCTGTAGGTAAATAATCCAGAATTAAATACTATGGTATAATGAGGCGTTCGTACAATACAATATTTCAATATGATTTACCCCACTCCATGTAAACGTACCACAAATGCAACAAGACTATACCTATAGCTTCTTGACAATTAGGTTTGAAATTAAGAGGTAAAATAACGTAAAAAAGAAAGAAAACTACAATGTATTGTGAAAAGTTTCTAAAAGTGATGCTTTACTTTTTCCAGTTATGCACATTCCCCAAAACTCTCCCTCACATATCCTGATTTTTCATACCTAATCATATTGAGATCATCACACTTACTGTACAGTTTTTCATCTGATTGGTCCAAGTTGTAAGTACAGATCTAGTTAAAGGGTTAAAGTGAAAGGGTTTGTAATGTTCTTGATTTCTAATTCCCGAGGTTATATATCGGAATCCTTACCTGTGAAGTGAAGCATGCCGTGTACAAAGTAAATGTTACCCTTGCATGGAAATGTCATCAAAGAACTCTTCAGGCCTGAAGGTACAAAATATCACATAAATGCACGAATAGACCAAAGTAGTGAGTTTTACTGTTTCATTTATGTATTAATTTTTAAAACTTAAGATTGGCTTGATTGGAAAGTATACATTGCATAAAAAAAAAAACCTAAAAAAAACAAACAAAAAAAACCCAAAAATATTACTAAAGCAATACATGTCCCCTACCACTGTCCCCGCCAGATTTATAAAGAAACTTGGCTTTTCTAAAAAATAGTAACAATAACCTTGACCTTCACTCAACAACACCAAAACTAAAATTTGTTTGAAATATTATGGTTCTTTGTAGTTGTGTTAAGTTTTATCAAAATCCTGCAAGGAATGAAGTTGCTAGAGAGCTGACAAGGATTTTCTAAAAATAGTAACAGTGATCTTTGACCTTGACCCAACAATCGTGAAACTCAAACTTGTCATAGTATTAGGGTCCTTTGTACTTGTGAATTAACTTTAATCAAAATCTCTTGCGGAATGACACAGCTAGAGAGCTGACAAACATTGGTGTTTACACACATATATACAAGGCAGACAGAAAGGAAACCTTTAGTTCCCCTGATTTCAGCCGTAGTGGACTATTAAGGGAGAAATTAATGAACATTACCAAAAACAAAGAATATTTTAATTTTTTTTAATTACCTTTGAGCTTTTTCAGTAGAAGTGGACTTTCCAAGGGCTGTGAGAATCTCAGGAGAATGCTGTTCATTTTGAGTAGAGTTGTCTGCTCCTTCCATGCCTCCAAGGACCTGAACATAATTTATTTACAGTGTAAAGCAGTCTGTGTGACAACTAAACAGCTCACACGCAATGTAGGCCAGGTCACAGCAAAAACATAGGCTATACTGTACTCTTATTCAAACAATGAATTTGTTATTGTAACAGATTTGAGATCAATTTAGTCAGCTACTGTATTCAATTTAGTTAGCTACTGTATTCAATTTAGTCATGACTGTATTCAATTTTAAATTCACCTGATATCAACCATTTTTGTGTGTATTTAACAACCATGAATATTGTGAAATTAAAACCCCAGGAAGTACATATTACCAAATCCAGTAAAGTTAAACATACCAGCCGGGACACAGAAGATGTCTAGCCCGCACTTTTTCATCCTGCATGAAGGCTGTCTCTGACAGCATGGCATCGATGTCCATACTCCTATAAATAAAAACAGGAATAAGTTACATTAAATGTTCCTAACCTGGAATATAATCAGCTTATAACTTCAGCTTTTATAATTTTATTATTAGAAAATTGACAGTTCATCTGTAATTAGTACATTAAAGATTATCTCCTTATACAGTAACATTGTAATGGACTATCTCTGTATTACATTGTAATGAATATCTCTGTATTACATTGTAATGAATTATCTCTTTATTACATTGTAATGAATTATCTCTTTATTACATTGTAATGAATTATCTCTGTATTACATTGTAATGAATTATCTCTGTATTACATTGTAATGAAGTCTCTCTTTATAACATTGTAATGAATTATCTCTTTATTACATTGTAATGAATTATCTCTTTATTACATTGTAATAAATTATCTCTTTATTACATTGTAATAAATTATCTCTTTATTACATTGTAATAAATTATATCTTTATTACATTGTAATGAATTATCTCTTTATTACACTGTAATGTTTTATCTCTTTATAACATTGTAATGGAGTAGCTCTTAACTACATTGTAATGGAGTATATCTTTATTACATTGTAAGTGAGTCTCTCTTTATAACATTGTAATGGAGTATATCTTTATTACATTGTAAGTGAGTCTCTCTTTATAACAGAGTATATCTTTAATGTGATTGTATATCCACCTTGTTACTTTGCCATTTTCTGCCAAGAAAAAAGCTACATCTGTGTTGATAGACCGAAGTAGATTCTGAATTTCCAGCAAAGATTGGTTCTGAAAATAAACGATGTAATCATGTATCTATACTGAATAAATGATGTAATCACGTATCTATACTGAATAAATGATGTAATCATGTATCTATACTGAATAAACGATGTAATCATGTAGCTATACTGAATAAACGATGTAATCATGTATCTATACTGAATAAACCATGTAATCATGTATCTATACTGAATAAATGATGTAATCATGTATCTATACTGAATAAACGATGTAATCATGTATCTATACTGAACAAACCATGTAATCATGTATCTATACTGAATAAATGATGTAATCATGTATCTATACTGAATAAATGATGTAATCACGTATCTATACTGAATGAATGATGTAATCATGTATCTATACTGAATAAACCATGTAATCATGTATCTATACTGAATAAATTATGTAATCATGTATCTATACTGAATAAACGATGTAATCATGTATCTATACAGAACAAACCATGTAATCATGTATCTATACTGAATAAATGATGTAATCATGTATCTATACTGAATAAATGATGTAATCACGTATCTATACTGAATAAATGATGTAATCATGTATCTATACTGAATAAATGATGTAATCATGTATCTATACTGAATAAATGATGTAATCACGTATCTATACTGAATAAATGATGTAATCATGTATCTATACTGAATAAACCATGTTATCATGTATCTATACTGAATAAATGATGTAATCATGTATCTATACTGAATAAACGATGTAATCATGTATCTATACTGAATAAACCATGTAATCATGTATCTATACTGAATAAATGATGTAATCATGTATCTATACTGAATAAATGATGTAATCATGTATCTATACTGAATAAACCATGTAATCATGTATCTATACTGAATAAACGATGTAATCACGTATCTATACTGAATAAACCATGTAATCACGTAGCTATACTGAATAAACCATGTAATCATGTAGTGTTACTGAATAAACCATGTAATCACGTAGTGTTACTGAATAAACCATGTAATCATGTATCTATACTGAATAAACGATGTAATCATGTATCTATACTGAATAAACGATGTAATCATGTATCTATACTGAATAAATGATGTAATCATGTATCTATACTGAATAAATGATGTAATCACGTATCTATAGTGAATAAACCATGTAATCATGTAGCTATACTGAATAAATGATGTAATCACGTATCTATACTGAATAAATGATGTAATCATGTATCTATACTGAATAAATGATGTAATCATGTATCTATACTGAATAAACCATGTAATCATGTATCTATACTGAATAAACGATGTAATCATGTAGCTATACTGAATAAACGATGTAATCATGTAGCTATACTGAATAAACGATGTGATCATGTATCTACACTGAATAAATGATGTAATCATGTATCTATACTGAATAAACCATGTAATCATGTAGCTATACTGAATAAATGATGTAAACCATGTAATCACGTATCTATACTGAATAAACCATGTAATCATGTATCTATACTGAATAAACCATGTAATCATGTAGCTATACTGAATAAACCATGTAATCATGTAGCTATACTGAATAAACGATGTAATCATGTAGCTATACTGAATAAACGATGTAATCATGTATCTATACTGAATAAACCATGTAATCATGTATCTATACTGAATAAACGATGTAATCATGTATCTATACTGAATAAACCATGTAATCATGTATCTATACTGAATAAACCATGTAATCATGTATCTATACTGAATAAACCATGTAAAAATGTATCTATACTGAATAAACCATGTAATCATGTATCTATACTGAATAAACCATGTAATCATGTATCTATACTGAATAAACCATGTAATCATGTATCTATACTGAATAAACCATGTAATAATGTATCTATACTGAATAAACCATGCAATCATGTATCTATACTGAATAAACCATGTAATCATGTATCTATACTGAATAAACCATGTAATCATGTATCTATACTGAATAAACGATGTAATCATGTATCTATACTGAATAAACCATGTTATCATGTATCTATACTGAATAAACGATGTAATCATGTATCTATACTGAATAAACCATGTAATCATGTATCTATACTGAATAAACCATGTAATCACGTATCTATACTGAATAAACGATGTAATCATGTATCTATACTGAATAAACGATGTAATCACGTATCTATACTGAATAAACGATGTAATCATGTAGCTATACTGAATAAACCATGTAATCATGTATCTATACTGAATAAACCATGTAATCATGTAGCTATACTGAATAAACAATGTAATCACGTATCTATACTGAATAAACCATGTAATCATGTAGCTATACTGAATAAACGATGTAATCATGTAGCTATACTGAATAAACGATGTAATCATGTAGCTATACTGAATTAACATAGAGTAGGAACTGATCTAACTAAACAATATAACATACTATTTCAATTGTCTTGTACCAACTGAGATTTATCATAACAATTAAATATCAATAAGGCATCACAAATGACACAAACCTCCTTACCTGTATACCTACCTTATTATCTTACAATCAGTCCAGAGAGCTTAGCACGTAATCTCTGATGTGGGGATGGGCTAATTGCAAGTTGATTAAATATTAGTTGACATCTTCACTGAAATGCATAACATATAGATACTGGGGGTTGGGGGGTTGGGGGTGGGTTGGGGAGCTTATTACCAGGCAGGGGCTTAATTATTGCAGACTTAGGTTCCGTGAACAATGCCTTTGCACAGACTTGTTTTCTTTCAACAAATGTCTACACAAGTGCATTACCATGACGACTGATCACAATAGCGACTTACCTTGACTGATGTTGAGGAGGTGAAGAGGATATTGTTCACCCAGCCCTGGGCACAGTCATTGAGCAGGTTAGGTATTGTTAGTCTGTAATAGAAACCATTACTAGTCATACCAAACATTTCAGAACATTGTTTATTGTCTAGGGTAATGCTACAATACCGTATTTGACCTAATAAGGGCGCAGGGCGCGGGTAATTGACAGTGGGGGCGCCCTTATTAAGATTAGTTATTCTGAAGTTTTATGAAACAGACTATACCTTATAGCAGAATACCCAAGGTTGTGGAAACGGTAAAATATTCAGTCATAAAAATATTCCAGATGAAGATATCTATTCATTATCATATATTAAGCTAAAACATCACTTGAATACTCCTGTAAACTTGTTAACCATGCCAGCTGATCTTTAGACCAGAGAACGTGTGTTCCACCATTTATGTTCAAATGGAACTCTTTTGTGTTCTATTTATAGAAACAGGTGATTTCCCAGATCATATCAGACATCGTTTTCTTTGACCTAATAATTGATTTACAATGTCTTTTACTAGCTTTCTGTTCTGAACAAAAGTTATTTATCAACAAGAATGAAGTCTTTACTTTATCTTCAAATAAAGATGGTAAGTTATTATTTGTATGTGTGTTTAGTTTTGGGTGCTCTTTGCACTGACATGTCATCTGTAGCCTGTAGGAATTCACAAAATGTGGCGAAAACATGTGTTTCAGTTACTTAATTTGTTTTAAAGAAAATTGAACACATAAAGTAGCAAAATATTTCACATGAATTATTACTTTTGAACACCATTTTGACACCATTTTGACACTCAGTCAAAGATTTATTTCCTTGAAAAAAGGTAGGGGCGCCCTTATTAGGGTAGGCGCCCTTATTAGGTCAAATACGGTACATGGTAGAATGTTAACTTATGTTTCTTACAATTCAAGCTCTATGCTTCTGGTGACACATTAAATTTGGTGTTTCAGCAAAAATCTCATCTTTTGATAAATCATTATTTAAACTTTCTTTTTTTTTCTAAACCTGTCATTGAGCTCATTTTACTGGTACATGTAGCGATAATCATCACCTAGGGTAGGAGTTATCTCCCTTCGTACATCAGGTAATCAACATGTTCACATGATACGGCATTGTCATGTGTAAATATGTAAAAAAAAATACAGACAATTTAGCTGACAATCAGACAACACCTTCTTGTTGATGACAATTCATTTAAACTATTTTTGAAACAAGAAAAACAATAAAAATGTTGAGATCTCTTGTACTGACTTGGACACTTCCGACAACATGGACAATTTTAAAATTCAGTTAAAGTTAGTTATGAGATACGCAGTTCACGTTGCTTTTGGCAGATGGAAACTATTACAAAGGGATAATTATAGCCAATTAAAAACAAGAAATGTCAAACAGAATTAACAGCCTGTAGAAAATGTGAGAAGATTTAATTATAGACTGTGGTATTGAAAAATGGCAATTAACATTAAAGACGGTGGCATTGAACATTAGTAATCAATTATAGACGGTGGCATTGAATAACAGCAATTCATTATAGAATGTGGCATCGAATACATGTAACAGTAGTTCATTAGAATGTGGCATTAAATAACGACGGTGCGTTGTAGAATAACAACAATTTATTCACCCACCCTCCATTCAAAAAATAAATAAATAAATAAATTTCCTTGTTTCACCTGCTTGAAAACAAGAGGCCAAATGGGCCTGTATCGCTCAAAGTTGATATACTGTACATGTAGAAGGATGATTATGACTTCAATGGTGCTTCCTTGAAAATTTTCGTGGAAGATTAAGAATCAGGTACAAGAAATTTCTTACTAGTTGAAAAACATTTTTTTTTAATTTTAAAATTTTCTTTGGTTTTGGTTTTTGTTTTTTTGTTTTTGGTTTTTGGTTTTTCTTCAAATTTTTAGCCTGGGCATAAGAAAGGCTTACCTGCGTTCTATGTAGGCATTGAGAGGGTCCACACACACCGTCACAGCACCTGTTACACAGATAGTCACATTGTCTTAAAACATTCTGGGTTAGATCTTAAGAATTACACGTCTTAAAACAAACATGGCATGTGAAGATGTACAATCTGAAAACATTTGGCTACAGTTTCATCAATGTTTCTAACTAATTTTTTTACTTATAAATCTTCAGAGGAAATCATTATTGTATTTAAGTTAGAAATATTTGCTAAGGAAGCTTTCCTTTAATTCTGTTGAAATGCTTTAATTCTTATGGAAAATTTTACATTACGGAATTTCTTTAAGTTAGAAAACTTTGATAAGATCCTGGCCTGGTTTAGATCCGCCATTTCAGTTTAGATACTTTGTCAGTATATAGCATATCAAACTTAACAAAGGAAACAAAAGATGCTGGTCATAAGTTCAATAAAGTGGTATTAAATTACCTATTTTGGTGACCTTTCTGACCTCTGGGTCTGGATGACAATGTATAGCTTGGACCACTTGTACAATGTCCACATTCCTACAACAAGATAAACACCTACATATATAAGGGGAAGTTAAACTGGCATGAATCAAACAAAAAACAAACATTAGTAAAATTAAATTTTCATACGGCAAATAATGAACATAGAACTGCATCATACAGCTATTTCGTCCTTCTAGGACTCATCAGTGATGCTATGGACATCATACATCTGTTTAGTCCTTCTAGGACTCGTCAGTGATGCTAGGGACATCATACAGCCGTTTCGTCCTTCTAGGACTCATCAGTGATGCTATGGACATCATACATCTGTTTAGTCCTTCTAGGACTCGTCAGTGATGCTAGGGACATCATACAGCCGTTTCGTCCTTCTAGGACTCATCAGTGATGCTAAGGACATCATACAGCTGTTTTATTCTTCTACCGAGGACTTGTCAGTGATGAAATGGACATCATACAGCTGTTTTGTCCCTCTAAGACATGTCAGTGATGTTAGGGACAATATACAAACCATTTCATCATTCTAGGACTCGTCAGTGTCATCAGTGTCCAAAATAAAGAATCATAACTAAAACAAGACATCTGGTTTTCAATCGAATTGGAGACATCTACAATACTCACCCGTGCATTTGAAATAAAATACATTCTACATACAGAAATTTGAAACAGACATGACAGTCCCATCATCTCCAACATACAATTTTTACATGGTACATGACATCTGACTTACATTGGAGTGACCACTAACACTCGGGCCTTGGACGTGGTGGACATCACCACTGACCGTCTTCTCCTGTTGTTACTGACCAGGGAGGTCAAAGACATTTGTAGCTGACCAGGAATGTAAGAGTCCGTAGTATCCAGAGGCTGTCGTAGAACGGTCCACCTGAAAAATCAGCGTCAATGTACAAGTTTGAGGATGACTCATTAGTTAACCACCTTGAGCTTACATGGCTAATTATTCGTGAATAACTAAAGTATGTAGATGATTTATTCATCCTGCAGATTTCGGCTAAAATTTATCCATGTTCCAAAATTTCAAATAATTCAGTAAATTTCACAATCTAACTCTACAACATTAATGTTTAGACCTAAAGTTAACCCAAAAATCAGCATCTTGTTACAATAATTCTGAATTCATTTTTTTTTATTGATGGATTAAGAAAAAATTGAGAATATTTTAGAATAATCCAGCCATTTCATAGTTTGAATTTAAAGATATATAGTTCAGGAATAAATAGGTTCATCTCCTCAATTAACCAAACCAATATGTATGACCACTGACTATTGACATTTTGCGTTTCTGTGGTGAGAGATAATTCCTATGTTAGGTACATACTTGATTCTGTCTTTGGTGATCTCAGTTAATGTGTCACATAACGTCGCCTTGTGATTCCCATGTACTCCTCCAACAATGTTAACCACAATCTGAAACAAACACAATACATATTTTATTATCCCTACAACGACCACAGTCTGAAACAAACACAATACATATTTTATTATCCCTACAACGACCACAGTCTGAAACAACAAGGATTTTATAATTCTATTATCCCTCCCACAACTCAGTCTGAAACACCAAGGAATTTATAATTCTATTATCCCTCCGAAAATCACAGTCTTAAACACCAAGGATTTATAATTCTATTATCCCTACAACGACCACAGTCTGAAACACCAAGGAATTCATAATTCTTATATTCCTCCCACAACCACACCAAGGATTTATAATTCTATTATCCCTCCCACAACTTCAGTCTTAAACACCAAGGATTTTATAATTCTATTATCCCTACAACGACCACAGTCTGAAACAACAAGGATTTTATAATTCTATTATCCCTCCCACAACTACAGTCTGAAACACCAAGGAATTTATGATTCTGTTTTTCCTCCGACAACCCCAGTCTGAAACAAAGGATTTTATAATTCTATTATTCCTCTCAAAACCACAATCTAAAACAAACACTTATAATTTGTTATTCTATATAACCCTTCTAACAACCATAATCTAAAACACCAAGGATTTTATATATATCAACATATTAAATTAAATGATTCATAAACACAATTTTAAATTACCTGTAGAAAACATCAATAATTTAAACAACTCCAACCCAATGCTAACAGAGTATGAATGATTAGGTTGTTAAAGTATTGTTTATACAATAACACAAGTCACATTAGCTATAAAAGTTACATTTATTGAACAACTCTACTTTCATGTATCAACACATTATAATTTTTTGGCATTCTTAGGGGCTACTCTGTAGGATTATTCCTTAAGGTAAATTTGGAATTAACTTGGTAATATCCAATCCATAGTGATAACCGCAGCCCCTGGAAAATCCCCATAGGTGCAGGGTTGTACAAGTTTGAATATAAATCCGAATTGGGGGTAAAATTCAAATATGTTGAATTATAAGGCCAAATCGATTGAAATAGATTAACATAATTTCAAGAGAGCCCCAGGTAAGACAATAGAACCATTCAATACAAATTAAGAATTACATACAGTGGAGTCATGAAGGAAACATCATACAGCTGTTTAAAACTTTTAGGACTTGTAAGTGATGTTAATTAACCTTGGGCCTTAACAATTGATTATAGGAGGCCATAGAGCAAACTAAAACAAGAGATCCCCGAGGGATCTTGGCGCCCACCATTGAATGATCTTTATAGGTTCCATGTCAGATTGATCTTTTCTCTATTTTTCCCCTCCTCTTACTAATCTGTGTAAATTGAGAAACATTCCTGAAGTACTTTTCAAACAAGGGGAACCTATATATGATCCCTTTAGTACTTTCTAAGAAATAGCGATAACAAACTTCAATTGTCAAAATCCAAGATAGCTACCTGGCGGCCATGTTGTTTTCAGATTGGACCCAAAATGCAATATGCATAACTAGGGACCATGGGAAACCTACATATGAAATTTGAGAAAGATCCCTTCAGTACTTTCTGAGAAATAGCGATAACAAACTTCAATTGTCAAAATCCAAGATGGCTGCCTGTTGGCCATGTTGTTTTCTGATTGGTCTCAAAATGCAATATGCATAACCAGGCACCAGGGGGAACCTACATATGAAATTTCAGAAAGATCCCTTAAGTACTTTCTGAGAAATAGCGATAACAAACTTCAATTGTCAAAATACAAGATGGCTGCCTGTCGGCCATGTTGTTTTCCGATTGGTCTCAAAATGCAATATGCATAACTAGGAACCAAGGGAAACCTACATATGAAATTTGAGAAAGATCCCTTCAGCACTTTCTCAGAAATAGCGATAACAAGAATTGTTTACGGACGGAGGGATGGACGGACGGACGGACGGACGGACGGACGGACAGAGGGAGGGAGGGATGGACGGACCACGGATGCAGGGCGATTCGAATAGCCCACCATCTGATGATGGTGGGCTAAAAAGGGCCAAAAAAATGCAAAAAACTTGACAAGGAGGCTCAATAAATTCATATAGCATTAACTAGAACTGTCACCAGGATGGCTGACTTATACCCCCGCAATCTGCACGAGTCAATGGTGAATTGGAACTGTTAATAAGAGACTAACTAAGATAACCCAGTAATATAGTGACCAGTTGTCATACCAACCATAATTTTGAGAAAAAGAAAGTGAGATGCACATCTACACATGGTCCTCTATATTTGTGTGGAGTTTCATTGAAATCGGCCCTTCAGTTTAGGAGTTGTCCGCACAAACTTAAAGTTATGGTTCTTATCGGAAAACCTGTTTATAGTCACCAGTTGCCATAGCAACCATATTTTTGAGAAAAAGAAAGTGGCATGCACATAGTATATACATAGTATTCCAGTATACCCCCCTAACTTTGTTGCGGGGGTATAATAAATTTAAATGATGATAAATAATTTACTGTACCTCTATAGCTTTATCCTCCGGTTCTCTCTCTTCACCAGGTCTGCGATTCTCCTCTGCGATGCTGCGATCAGTGTCGAGAGGCTGGACGATGTTACGGATGGCAGGAATAGCCACCTCAGGGATTGGGATGTCGCTCACGCTACTGGCTGAGTAGTGAGCTAGGAACCTGTCATAGAATATTACATTGAAAGGGGAGGTAACTTATCCTAATGATAAAGGGGAGGTAACTTGTCCTAATGACAAAGGGGAGGTAACTTGTCATTATGACAAAGTATTTGGCCAGGAACCTGTCATAGAATATTACATTGAAAGGGGAGGTAACTTATCCCAATGACAAAGGGGAGGTAATTTGTCCTAATGATAAAGGGGAGATAACTTATCCTAATGACAAAGGGGAGGTAACTTGTCATTATGACAAAGTATTTGGCCAGGAACCTGTCATAAAATATTACATTGAAAGGGGAGGTAACTTATCCCAATGACAAAGGGGAGTAATTTGTCCTAATGACCAAGTGATGGGCCAGGAACCTGTCATAGAATATTACATTGCAAGGGGAGGTAACTTATGCCTCAAGTGGTGCGCTACATTGTAGGAACCTGTCTGTAGAACATTACATTGAAATGGGAGATAACTATTCTTCCCAGAAAGTTTTCCAATGTGAATAGAATTTGAGGGGCCAGGATGTGATCTGGACATCAGGGGCCAGGATGTGATCTGGACTTGAGGGGCCAGGATGTGATCTGGACTTGAGGGGCCAGGATGTGATCTGGACTTCGGGGGGCCAGGATGTCATCTGGACTTGAGGGGGCCATGATGTGATCTGGACTTGAGGGGCCAGGATGTGATCTGGACATCAGGGGGCCAGGATGTGATCTGGACTTGAGGGGCCAGGATGTGATCTGGACTTCGGGGGGCCAGGATGTGATCTGGACTTCAGGGGCCAGGATGTGATCTGGACTTCAGGGGCCAGGATGTGATCTGGACTTTAGGGGCCAGGATGTGATCTGGACTTCGGGGGGCCAGGATGTGATCTGGACTTCAGGGGCCAGGATGTGATCTGGACTTCAGGGGCCAGGATGTGATCTGGAGTTTGGGGGGCCAGGATGTGATCTGGACTTCGGGGGGCCAGGATGTGATCTGGACTTCAGGGGGCCAGGATGTGATCTGGACTTCAGGGGCCAGGATGTGATCTGGACTTCGGGGGGCCAGGATGTGATCTGGAGTTTGGGGGGGCCAGGATGTGATCTGGACTTCGGGGGGCCAGGATGTGATCTGGACTTCAGGGGGCCAGGATGTGATCTGGACTTCAGGGGGCCAGGATGTGATCTGGACTTCAGGGGGCCAGGATGTGATCTGGACTTCAGGGGCCAGGATGTGATCTGGACTTCAGGGGCCAGGATGTGATCTGGACTTCGGGGGGCCAGGATGTGATCTGGACTTCGGGGGGCCAGGATGTGATCTGGACTTCGGACGCGGCAAAAAATGAGACAAAGCATGATTGATAGTTTACAGTGATCACCACTTACAATTTGAGGTTAGGAAGTGTCGACAGGGCTCGGGGAAATCCTGTCAGATGAACAGAAGGTGGACTCAGCTGGTAGTGGTTCTGTAGGTAGTTATACCTGTCATATATACAAACATAGTATGATATTACCTGTCAACATCAATATATACAAACATAGTATGATATAAGTAATCATATATCAAACTAAACAATCCATTTTTTCTTCTGTACAGAAGTAACATGAACATAGTCATCTTCACAAGATCTTACGCTATACCAGATATATGTCATAGACTGAGTCTAACATCACAGACTTAACATACCCAGTACGTCATAGACTAAGTCTACCATCATACACTAAACATACTTGGTATGTCATAGACTGAGTCTACCATCATAGACTTAACATACCCTGTACGTCATAGACTGAGTCTACCATCATACACTAAACATACTTGGTATGTCATAGACCGAGTCTACCATCACAGACTTAACATACTTGGTATTTCATAGACTGAGTCTACCATCATAGACTTAACATACCCTGTACGTCATAGACTGAGTCTACCATCATACACTAAACATACTTGGTATGTCATAGACCGAGTCTACCATCACAGACTTAACATACTTGGTATGTCATAGACTGAGTCTACCATCATAGACTTAACATACCCTGTACGTCATAGACTGAGTCTACCATCATAGACTTAACATACCCTGTACGTCATAGACTGAGTCTACCATCACAGACTTAACATAGTCTTGACATGTCATAACCTAAGTTATTATCCTAGACTCACGTCATAGCCTTGACATGTCATAACCTAAGTTATTATCCTAGACTCACGTCATAGCCTTGACATGTCATAACCTAAGTTATTATCCTTGACTCGCGTCATAGCCCAATGACATGTCATAACCTAAGTTATTATCCTTGACTCACGTCATAGTCTTGACATGTCATAACCTAAGTTATTATCCTAGACTCACGTCATAGTCTTGACATGTCATAACCTAAGTTATTATCCTTGACTCACGTCATAGCCTTGACATGTCATAACCTAAGTCATTATCCTAGACTCACGTCATAGTCTTGACATGTCATAACCTAAGTTATTATCCTAGACTCACGTCATAGTTTTGACATGTCATAACCTAAGTTATTATCATGGACTCACGTCATAGCCTTGACATGTCATAACCTAAGCTATTATCCTAGACTCACGTCATAGTTTTGACATGTCATAACCTAAGTTATTATCATGGACTCCCGTCATAGACTTGACATGTCATAACCTAAGTTATTATCCTTGACTCGCGTCATAGCCCAATGACATGTCATAACCTAAGTTATTATCCTTGACTTGCGTCATAGTCTTGACATGTCATAACCTAAGTTATTATCATGGACTCACGTCATAGCCTTGACATGTCATAACCTAAGCTATTATCCTTGACTCACGTCATAGTTTTGACATGTCATAACCTAAGTTATTATCATGGACTCCCGTCATAGACTTGACATGTCATAACCTAAGTTATTATCCTTGACTCACGTCATAGCCCAATGACATGTCATAACCTAAGTTATTATCCTTGACTTGCGTCATAGTCTTGACATGTCATAACCTAAGTTATTATCCTTGACTCACGTCATAGACTTGACATGTCATAACCTAAGTTATTATCCTAGACTCACGTCATAGCCTTGACATATCATAACCTAAGTTATTATCCTAGACTCACGTCATAGCCTTGACATATCATAACCTAAATTATTATCCTTGACTCACGTCATAGCCTTGACATGTTATAAACATCACATTAGTCATATCCTAATTGTGTCTAAGCTGCGTGATATGAAATAAACAAAATCCCATGGCACAAGTCATAAAGCCTAAACAAAGACATTTACTGACACCTAACTCAACACACAATTCCACCATCCCAAGGGATCAAAGAGACTTGTACAAAGTAATGACAACCGAGCTTACAGTGAATGATTTACATCAATTTAATATATTTGTGGAAAAAAGGCCTCGATGAAAATTTGTTTTACTAAAACAACTTTCGATTTTAAATCAGATCGAGAGAATCCTGATAACCCAGCCGATTTGTCAACTACAAGTTAGTCTGACATTGTCAGCGTTTTACACCTCTGTGTGCTCGTAAAAGTTGTCTCCAGCATAGAGACAATTTATATCAGATCTTGAAATAAACTTTGCTACTTTGTAGATATTGTTTACCTATTAAAATCTTTATCAAATAATCAATATATCTTTATCAAATAATAATAATTTTTATCAAATAACCAATATTTTTATCAATTAATCAATAACTTGATCAAATAATCATTATCTTTATCAAATAATCAATATCTTTATCAAATAATCAATATCTTTATCAAATATCAATATCTTTATCAAATAATCAATATCTTTATCAAATATCAATATCTTGTTGATCAATATGTATATCAAGTAATCAATATTTTTTATCACATATCACACAATTTGGCTATATGTGATAAAGCAGTGTAAAAGATTTAAATAATTTTAGCCATCTCACTACATAATCTTCTACTAAACCTTGAAATACAAACCAGCTATGAGAATCATTTTGAAGACAAAATTTGAAGAGGCTAACAAGTATAAAAATATATGTAATCTCAAAACTGGCATTTAAACCTGCATACAATGTATTTTTAAAGATTTACAAAAAGTGATTCTGTCACCAAATTTGGTTTCAGAACAGCAGCAGGAATTCTGACAAGTATTCTATGTATATTATGTTATAGTGATGCTGTAAAACTTCGCAATAAATTGGTGTTGAGTGACAACTTTATTATCTACCTCCTTCCAAGATGGGCACTTACGTGTCAGCATATTCCCGGGGTAATGTGTCACACCTTACGACAGCAGGCAGACTAGATTCCGTTTTCCACGCTGGTAAAACCTAAGTTATGGGCAAAACATGAAATAGCATTATTCATTATATCCTAGCACGGCACATTTTACCCACATTTATGACGTAAAATGTCAATAACTGGGAGTAAAAATGTGTCTTTTAAACAATTTATGATGAACGTAACAAAACAGCATTAAGGGACTAGATCAATATGTTCTATTATTAATACCAACTCACCATAGTTATTCTAAGCTAAGCCCACACCAAAAAACACACCATCGCCAATAACTCACCGTAGCCAATAACCTTAACTTACTATCGCCAATAACCTGACCATCGCAAATAACCTTACTATCGCCAATAACCTCACCAAAGCCAATAACATCACCCACACCAATAACATCACCCACACCAATAACATCACCCACACCAATAACCTTACTCACACCAATAACATCACCCACACCAATAACATCACCCACACCAATAACATCACCCACACCAATAACATCACCCTCACCAATAACATCACCCACACCCACAACATCACCCACACCCACAACATCATCCACACCAATAACATCACTCACACCAATAACATCACCCTCACCAATAACATCACCCACACCCACAACATCACCCACACCAATAACATCACCCACACCCACAACATCACCCACACCAATAACATCACCCACACCAATAACATCACTCACACCAATAACATCACCCACACCAATAACATCACCCACACCAATAACATCACCCACACCAATAACATCACTCACACCAATAACACCACCCACACCAATAACGTCACTCACACCAATAACGTCACTCACACCAATAACCTCACCCTCACCAATAACATCACCCACACCAATAACATCACCCACACCAATAACACCACCCACACCAATAACATCACCCACACCAATAACATCACTCACACCAATAACATCACCCACACCAATAACATCACCCACACCAATAACATCACCCACACCAATAACGTCACTCACACCAATAACGTCACCCACACCAATAACATCACCCACACCAATAACATCACTCACACCAATAACATCACACACACCAATAACATCACCCACACCAATAACATCACTCACACCAATAACACCACCCTCACCAATAACATCACCCTGCACCAATAACATCACCCACACCCAAAACAGCACGCACACCAAGAACAGCACCCACACCCACAACAGCACCCACAACAAGAACAGCACGCACACCAATAACAGGCACCCGCACCAAGAACACCACCCACACCAAGAACAGCACCCACACCAAGAACAGCACCCACACCAAGAACAGCACGCACACCAAGAACAGCACCCACACCCACAACAGCACGCACACCAAGAACAGCACCCACACCAAGAACAGCACCCACACCAAGAACTACCACCCACACCAAGAACAGCACGCACACCAAGAACAGCACGCACACCAAGAACAGCACCCACACAAAGAAGAGCACCCACACCAAGAACAGCACACACACCAAGAACAGCCCCAGACCAAGAACAGCACCCACACGCACAACAGCACCCACACCAAGAACAGCACCCACACCAAGAACAGCACCCACACCAAGAACACCACCCACACCAAGAACAGCACGCACACCAAGAACAGCAACCCACACCAAGAACAGCACGCACACCAAGACAGCACCCACACCAAGAACAGCACCCACACCAAGAACAGCACGCACCACCAAGAACAGCACGCACACCAAAACACCACCCACACCAAGAACAGCACCCACACCAAGAACATGCACCCCACAACAAGAACACCACCCACACCAAGAACAGCAACCCCACACCCACACCAAGAACAGTCACCCACACCAAGAACAGCACCCACACCCACACCAAGAAAGCACCCCACCAAGAACAGCACGCACACACCAAGAACAGCACCCACACCAATAACAGCACCCACACCAAGAACGGCACGCAGACGCACACCAAGACACAGCACCCACACCAAGAAACAGCACCCACAACAACAACAACACCCACACCAACAACATCACCCACACCCACACCAATAACATCACCCACACCAATAACATCACCCACACCCACACCAATAACATCACCCACACCAATAACATCACTCACACCAATAACATCACCCACACCAATAACATCACCCACACCAAGAACGGCATCGCAGACGCACACCAATAACATCACCCACACCAATAACATCACTCACACCAATAACATCACCCACACCAATAACATCACCCACACCAATAACATCACCCACACCAATAACATCACCCACACCAATAACATCACCCACACCCACAACATCACCCACACCCACAACATCACCCACACCAATAACATCACTCACACCAATAACATCACCCACACCAATAACATCACTCCGTCCCACCAATAACATCACCACACCAATAACACCACCCACACCAATAACATCACCCACACCAATAACATCACCCACACCAATAACACCACCCACACCAATAACCTCACCCACAACAATAACATCACTCACTAATTCTAGGCAAAATTTTATGTTTTCGCCTCTAGCTTGGATAATTACAGGATACATATGGTTAACTCACACTTAAGTTTAGACACAGCATGGCAAAGCCAAGTGTCACTATACAAATGTTTTTAAGCATAAAGAAAAAAGTAGTGCCTTTATCTACAGCTAAGTCCCTGTCGGTAAATAACGAAGCTTCTTCTTTATTTTTGTAAAATAATCAATTTTAAAATAATGCAACAGTGGAGAGTATAAGGTCACCTTACCAGTCCTGGGTAGCAGGAATTTACCTTTAGCCTGGTGGTACAATGTCTATTCCATCCTTTTATAATAAGCTAAAATAGTTCACCAGAATGCCCTCCTCAAAGTAAACTTTAATACATAACAAATGAAGCTAGGTCCAGTTAATTATGGAGAATAAAATGTATCACTAATAACAGTGTTAAAAGTTTACCTCTGAGTACATATATTTGTAGGCCTTTGTCTTTGGTGTGAGGCTCAGATAAATATGGTTGCTCTCCGAAATCAAGAATGTTGGTAGGTTGGACTTTGCCGTTTCCTTGACGACCAGGTATAGTACAGCTAAAACACTACCAGTCCCCTAAAAAATAAATAAATCTATAAGACAAAACATGTACATGTACAAAACTTACAAAGTTTATTTTTTCAATATGATAAATCCTATCACATGATTTAGTCTGAAAAAGGTAAATCTTAGTATCCCCCGGCTGTCAATCCAAACTAGAAATGGATTGTGTATTGTGAAACACAGGATATATGCATATAATGACAAAATCATTCTCATCAATGAAATTTAAAAAAATCTCAATTAAAGTGTCTAAACCTACTCTTCGTCTTCAAACCTACCCAAAGTCTCTAAACCTACTCCTAGACTATAAATCTACTCCTAGTCTCTAAACCTACTCTTCGTCTCCAAACCTACTCCTAGTCTCTAGACCTACTCCTAGTCTCTAAACCTACTCCTAGTCTCTAAACTAACTCCTAGTCTATAAACCTACTCCTAGTCTCTAAACTAACTCCTAGTCTATAAATCTACTCCTAGTCTCTAAACCTACTCTTCGTCTCCAAACCTACTCCTAGTCTCTAGACCTACTCCTAGTCTCTAAACCTACTCCTAGTCTCTAAACTAACTCCTAGTCGCTAAACCTACTCCTAGTCTCTAAACTATTCCTGGGTTCTCAAAACTGAGGACAGTTTGGAGAAAATAGGAAGATGGATGGAGACAGAGGGGAATAAGGAGGTCGATGGAGGACAATAGGAAGATATGGGGGGAAAGCGGGAGGACAATAGGAAGTAATGAGGGACGAGGGGAAACAATAGGAAGAAAAATGGAAGGACAGATGGGAGGACAAATAGGAAGACAGATGGAAGGACAGATGGGAAGACAAATAAGAAGACAGATGGAAGGACAGACGGGAGGACAAATAGGAAGATGGATGGGAGGACAGATGGGAGGATGAATAGGAAGATGGATGGGAGGACAGACGGGAGGACGAATAGGAAGATGGATGGGAGGACGGACGGGAGGACAAATAGGAAGACAGATGGAAGGACAGATGGGAAGACAAATAGGAAGATGGATGGAAGGACAGATGGGAGGATAAATAGGAAGACAGATGGAAGGACAGATGTGAGGACAAATAAGAAGACAGATGGAAGGACAGATGTGAGGACAAATAGGAAGATGGATGGGAGGACAGACGAGAGGATGAATAGGAAGATGGATGGGAGGACGGACGGGAGGGCAAAAAACTATAGCCCCGCCTGATCCTAACTCTTTACAGCTAGTGTACAACGATGTATGGCTATGAGATTTTTTAAACACCAGTAGATAATTCTACTGAAGGTTTTACATCCTTGATAACATGTACCGACATCACACAACAAAAGCTTACATGCTGTCTGTTGTTGAACTGGACTTGAAGGAAGACACTAAATGTCAATGTCTTTTCTGGGAATGTCTCTAGTTTTATACAAATGATGGAAACATTTGTCACAGCTGTCACACTCAATGAGATTTCCAGGCTATTTACAGCCCCTCCCACGGGTGACAACTAGCCCTTATTTACAACTTCTCTCCAGTATAACGACCAGCTCTCATTTAGGATGCTGCCACTTCGTAAACATTCTCTCCTTGTTTCAACATTTCCCAAACCAGCTTAATGCCGTGTTCCCAGAGGTAAAATTCACATTAATTGATTCTAATTAAATTGGAAGGGATTAATGACGTTTAGTGTAATGAAGTGCCCTGTGAGAATTGTTTCTCATTTTTTTTTATCAATTCCTCTTCCATTTTTAACTAAAGGATTTCCTATTTATTAATTGCTTCCGTCTTTCAAACCAACTTCTAATTGATAATGAATATCCTGTTTTCTTCTTAAACAAAAATAATACTAATCAAATTCATGATAATATTTTTTCACTTGATTTT